>NC_137136.1:28451163-28526163 GCF_949319135.1 Squalius cephalus | reverse complement strand
CCTGTCCTCGGCTAGTCGTTCTGACGTTTGCCGCTGACTCTGGCGTCTCTGTAGTGGTTAAACATGAGATATAATTCATCTTGTGTATATCTAACGGGCAATTTTTGGTCTCGTGAATCTATAATTTGTTCCCTGGCCAATCGTTTTGGCTGAGGGCTAAGTTAAGTTTCATAACTATAAGCTATTTAACTTTACCGTTGTATGGTTAGACTAGAGCGCTGACTTTGTATGTTTGACTGAATTGTTTGCTTTATTTGTATAGCTTCTTGTACCTTTTACTTATTATACTTTTATAATGGCTAATATTGATAAAAACTGAAATTTAACAAAAAGAGACTGGGTTGAGTTTTGTCATTTTAAATTTGAATACAACGAAGATGATCTGTAATGTTGTTTACTGCAACATCTGTTGTTTAGTACAAATGCACATATTGCCTGGACCATATTAAAATGTTTAATATTTTTATATTATATAAATCGAAAAGAGGCAGGGTTGACAATTGGCAATTAAGTCCGAACTTTGCGTACTTGCTATCGAGAAATGCCTAATGCCGGCGCTTGGCTTCTTGTGACAAACACGCCGAGAAGCAAGAACAAGATCTGCTGTATGTCATCCATTGTTGTTTATGTTGCTTTCTTCACGCGAAAATGACATCGTTCCAGTCTCACACAAAGCCCGCCCTTTTACCCATATATGGATTGGCCAGAAGGTGGGCGGGGTTAGGATTTCCAGAGATTTTCCAAGATGGCGCCGCCCATACCCCACATAAACGGCTTCAAACCCGTTCTTCTTAAAGTCTATGGGTGACGTCACAGACGCTTTGTCCATAATTTTTACAGTCTATGAGTCTGACATGCACTTTCCGTGAGCTGTAATTGAAAACCCGGAGTGGACCATGAGTGAAGTGATTACAGAGTGCTTAGAGTGGAGAGAGGAACGTGCTTTTGCTCCACTCCAGGCTTTGATCACATCCCCCTCAGCAGGGTGAATACCTATGGTGAATACACCTCGTCTTTCCTTAATTTAAGACCTATTCAAACTAAAATTAAGACATTTATTACACTTTTTGAGAAATGAAAGTCTATTTACGGCCTTAAAATTATGAAAAGTGAATTTAAGACATTAAGGACAGACTGGAACCCTGCAATTGACGGAAATCTGTCATAGACTTGCTGCAATTAATGGAAATCCGTCGTAGCGACAGAGAACTTTAATCCCTGCACCTAAGTTGTTTGATGAACTCGTAAAAAGCGCGAGAGAAAAAAATAAATAAAGAGCGCACGGATGGCCCGCTAACAGGCTAGTGAATTACTAGCATGTTGTGCTAGCAAAAACGATTTAGATTCAAGCTAGCGATGTCAGGTTAATGTGTGATGTTGAGTAAGCTATATTTAGCAGTATAAACAACAAGGAATGATAGTAAATAATGATTCAAAAAGCCAACTCAGCAGCAGCAACGAGGCAGGCAGGAGCAATCGATCAGAGATCACAGATGACATAGACAATTTCAAATTAAGAAAACTCTGAGATCTTCTGAAGTTACATTCTGCCAAAGAAGGAGGTTACTTACCAGGGTTAACCTACAGTTGGTACTCAACCAGAATAATACTTTGGGGTGTGTATTTGCTGCCTTTTACCGCTAAGAGGCGCTACAATCACAGACTTTGAAAAGTGTCAGTTTATTCTCTCTATTGCGTAATCTGATGTGGCTCGTTGAGAACTGGCCAGCAGATAAACTTGATGGCTGCTCTGTCAAGTCCTTGTCGTCGGGTTAGGAACCTGGTTGTGCTCTTTGATACCAATCTTTCATTTGAAAGTCACATGTCTGTAAAACCGCATTTTTCATTTTAAAAATATATCTAAATTACGTCATATGCTATACATTTAAATACATTAGTTAGAATATTTATAATTGAATTAAGATAGGGCCTATTTGGACACATCGAGAGATTTATCCTGAAAGGAATTTTGTCTTTGCCTTTTCTGTATCATTAGGCTGGCTATCCGACACTCTCCATATGAAAGACCGGACATTAAAGGTCCCAATGACATGAAAATTTCACTTTATGAGGTTTTTTAACATTAATATGAGTTCCCCTAGCCTGCCTATGGTCCCCCAGTGGCTAGACATTTTGATAGGTGTAAACCAAGCCCTGGGTATTTTTGAGAAAATTAAAGCTCAGACGGGCAAATCTAGAATCTTCCCTTTATGTCATCATAAGGGGAAAGGTCACCTCCCCTTTCTCTTCTTTGCCTGCAAACAGAATTTGGCCAGCCTCGAGAGACATCATGGCTTGCAAACGAGCGAAGCATGGCAGTTGCTCAGTGTTTGGATGTACAAATGAACACAAAAGTATTTTTTTAGTTCCTTCATCCGAGCCTCTGAAGAACCAGTGGGTTATGTGAATTTCTGATGTGTAATTGTTCAAGTTCAGACAGATAATCTTTCTCTCAAAATCGTTCAATACTGTTTATGCATCAGTCGGGCTGGATCTATGGATCCTTAAAACCAGGGTGTGATTTGTGAATTAATCAGAGGGCGGTTATTTTTCCAAGGACAGACACCACATAAAATGTTTTTTTCGTTAGCCTATTGTGAAAAATAATTCAGCAAAAGCAGGGATATTTAGACCAAATGGAAATTCCCATCCCCCCTGGAAAATCGCACCTTGCTTACAAGAACTGCTTTTGAAATTACAATTGGAATTATTATACAAATGCATGGTCATTTTATTTTATAAATATACGCAAAAAAAAAAAAAAAAACTATATGGTGTAACAGTTTTAAAACTAGACAAATCTCTCTCCATTTATAATTATTAAAAAAAAAAAAAATTACAGAAGCCCATGTTTGTTCAGGATTTGAACCAGTGTCATTAAATTATTGAAACCTAAGTTATACCACTCGACCACGAATTTACTAGAAATCCCAGAAGTGCTGTTGTTCAGTAGTCAGTGTGTGCGCACACACGAGAGAGCAACGTCCTTCAGTCTCATTCCTCAATAGAATAGTAAAAATAATCAGCGTCATTGCACCTAATTTATTTTCACGGACTACGAGATATGCCTATAATGATCTTTTTGTGTATTTTTTTTATTTGTTTGTTATCGCGCTGCTCCCCTGAGGAATAGACTTCTATTGCCCACTGACGTCTAGAATATGAAATATAGGCTATATTTTTGTCTCTATTTTTAACTTTTGATTTTATTTTTCTGTTCTAAAAGTGTGTTCTATTCTGTTTAAAATGTACTTTTTTAATTTTTGCTTATAATTCTGTTGTAGCCTAATAAGCATATTTTTTTAAAAAATATTTTATTTTATTTTATACTGTATGTAATCAGTCTCATTCTTGTTGAAATAATGAAAAAAGACCTTGTGCTGTTTTTTTTTTTGTTTTTTTTTAACGGATAGCCTACAAACAGATATATTATAGTTCACTGTTCGTTCAAATAATAGTCTATATTTATGTATTGTTTGTTTAAAGCTGCAGTCCGCCATTTTTCTTCTTTGTCGCCATCTCTGTTCGAAATCTGCAATTGCAGTTATTCGTAGAAATATCAACTTTACATGCATTGTGCTTCGGCACAGCACAGAGCAGATGAATCCAATGTTTTGAGGAGAATGTGCGGCTATCTGTCAATCATCCGCGCTGGTGTGGATACTGTCATTCGGAATCACAGATTCTACTTTTTGGAAGTATGACCAACATAAGAATTTTCACCAGAAAATGTCATCTGAACAAGTAACATTCACTTTTGTTCTGACCAACTAAGGGGAAAAAAGCATTGCAGTAAATCGCGCTGATTAAATCTAACGATCGCTTATCATATGTCAAACCGTGCAAATTATACTTTGTTCTCAAATCCACCAGTACCACCGGAATGAAAAACCTTATTACAAGCTTACTGTTTTGAAACGAGCTAAGGCAAGCAGATAGTTTCTAACACTGGTTGGTTATGTACACTTGCTCAAATTTATTTTGAATAATTTTTAACCCAAAAAAGTTATGGACTGGAGCTTTAAAGAACATTAACCAAATGTTCTTTATTTAATAATAAAAATATTACTTTATAACATGCAGTTTCAACTCCACCAAATCTTAGGTTGTCTCATTATTGTACAGCAAACGTCAATAGCTCTTTTTTATTTGTCATGTTTGTTGTAGGCTTATTTGGAAATTACCAGCTTTCCTGTAGCTCAAACAGTAGAGCATTGGCGCTTGCAATGCCAAGGTCATGGGTTCGATTCCCAGGGAAAGCAAGAGCTAAAGATAAGAATGTACAATGTGTACCTTGAAATGCAATGTAAGTCGCTTTAGATAAAAGCGTCTGATAAATGTAAATGTACCATAGTTGTAGTATTTTATTCCTTAATGTTAATTGACATTAGCACCACTTACGTTTCAAATTGCATCAATTGCTGCTGTTTTGCAAAATGTCCCTTTGCACCACCTGGCGGTCATTTCGCGAACGACTTTGAAATGCGACTGGTTTATTTTTTCCGCTGTGACTTTGCCGTGCCAGCTAGCGCGGCGGTAATTGGCATTCTGGTAGACCTTCCTTCCTTACTCCTTGTGCAAGTCACATATCTTTCAAAGAAAGGACAAAGCATGACGTGCAGTCCAACCAACATAATCTTCGTAACGCAGTTACAAAGGTCCATAAGACATCTAATGACATTGGTCACGCAGTGTACAAGAGATCTAAAGATGACAACAAGTGTGCTCTCTCCTTTGAAGACCAAGCCTTACTAAATATCATGAAGAGGGACTATCACAAAGATGAGAGAAAATTCTGGGTCACTCCTCTACCCTTCAAATTCCCCCGACCACCCCTCCACTTCTCCCTAACAATCGAGATCAAGCACTCTTGCGGCTTCTCTCTTTGAAACACACTCTAGACAAAACCCTGTCCTAGTCACAACCCTGTTGGTGAAACACTACCATCAAGAAGTGAAACATCAAGATCGTCAATTCACGGAAGGAGCAATGAGGACTGCAGGCATGTGGATTGTAAATGGCAAAAGGCTCATCAGTTCCATAGTGTACTGCTGTGTAACCTGTCAAAAACTAAAGGGTATATTTGCACAGCAAAAAAAATAAAATCTTCCACCAGAGCATATTGACATGTCTCCTCCTTTCACCTATGTGGGTCTGGACGTATTTGGCCCATGGACTGTTCTGACTCGACGCACTAGAGGAGGTGCAGCAAACAGTAAACGTTGGGCAATCCTTTTTATGTGCATGAGCACTAGAGCAGTGCATATGGAAGTAATAGAGTCCATAGTAATAGTCCATAGTAATAGAGTCCATAGTAATAGAGTCCTACATCCAGCTGTATCAATGCATTACGCAGGGGTGTGAAGTAACGAATTACAAATACTCATAAATACAAATACAAATACTACAAATACTGTAATTAAGTAGGGTTTTTTTTAGAAATTGTACTTTGAGTAGTTTAAAAATTGTCTAATTTTACTTTTACTTGAGTACATTTTAAGTGATGTATCGGTACTTTTATTCCGTTATTTTCCTTCTGTTTGTGGTCGTTACTGATTACATGCTTGTTTTAATTTTATTTTTATCTTGACTGTCATCAAATCAAATTAAGCATAGAAAACTTTAACCGCCAATAGGCTACCTGCTGTTACTCGTGGCTGCTGTGGAAGTGCATTCTTCAAGCATCAATTCAATCCAGATATCAGCATCTTCCTCTAATATGCTACGGTACATTTCACATTTCTGCTTACAATGATATTTATATAAGCTGGCCTATCTACGGGGCCTGACATTTGGTGTGAGGTTGGGGCTATTGCGTACAGTGTTAACTCCCTCAAGTGACAAATTCATAATTCGGTGAATTCCCGCTCCCATTTACTTCACAATCACATATAGAGAGACAGGCGTCGGGATCTGTGCACTCGTCATGCAGCTAGATTCAGTATGCAGTGCACCTTATGAACCATGGTGTTAACTTGAACTGTGTTTCTGTCAGTGCGTGACTACAGCTCGTTAATAAAGTTTTTTGATTGATCCATTTCATACAATCTGCCTTCATTTAGCATGTGCACTTGTGCAAAAACATTTTTTCATGTTCAACTTTTGTTTTTGTTTTTGTGTGGATGCTGCTGATAAAACAGCTTCGCCGAGACTACGTAGGTAGGTGTGTGTGTCTGTGTATGTGTCTGTGTGTGTGTCTGTTTCTTTTGTAAAAGTTTCCCGGATATAACTTCCCTATTTAATGCACAATTTTCCTTACAAATTATATCAGCATTACAATGTGAGTAAATGTAGCCATGTAAAATGTAAGGGATGATTCCACCCTTCTAGAACAATGTGCATTCACGTTTAAATTGTAACATTTAATGGGATGGAATTACAGTGTAATTAGTGTTAGCCTACTATCTTAGCCTTTTTCAGTGCATTAGGTGAGGTAATCTGATAATATTAATGATTCTCATTTATCAAAACACTAAAACTAGTACCGTTTTGGAGAGAAATTGGGTATTTTTTTATCTCTCTATTTAACTATTTTATTTGGTGTGTGATGCTGAACTATCGTATGAGTTTCTAAAGGTTTTTGAATTCTTTGCACAGTTCTGAACATGTTTTTACGTGTCCACTGTTCAATCGCGCCCGCGCCACACACACACACACACACACACACACACACACACATTCCAGCATTGCAATCTTGACATCGCAGCCTGTTCATTATAGCCTTAATAAAATATAATAATAAAATAGTCAACCTAACATATAAAAATTACACTGCTCTAAATAGTCAGTAGTATAATTCGTACATTCACAGTAAGCACCGTTCCACTGTGATGTTTCCAAGCACATTTTTGCGTGTGTGAAGAGGAATATTTTTTCCATTGATATTGGAACACGAGTGAAGAACAAAGCCTATAATAAAGAATAGTTTAGCATCCAAATACATCGCAAATGTTGAAACATTTTGATTCTAATGAGAGGGTTACGTGAGCCCAACACTGCTTACTTTCATTTTTATTTTTACATTAAATTTAAAGGACTTATTGTGGAATATTTTGAGTGTATCATAAAATCAGAGTAAGGTAAGTCAAGTAATATTTTCTGTCTTATATATTATAAGACAGGCCCTTAACATGCTCAAAAACTCTTGAAACTTTGCACACATGTCAGAACCCGCGGCCATCAGGGCCGGACCGAAGCTGGTACCCGGGCGTGGCAGGGGGGCTCAACAGCGCCCCCTGGAACGGGATCCGAACACTTGTCCATAACTCAAACACACTTGTATGTAATAATATGAAACTCGGCACACATATAGATCTCATCGGGCCGAACAACTTTCGTGCTCTAAGTTTTACGCCAGCCCAACAGGAAGTCGGCTATTATGGGTTGTTTGGAAACGCATGCTGTGGAATTTAATGTACTCCTCCTAGAGAAATCATCCAATCCCCTCGAAACTCAGTGTGTATGAAGTCAAGACATTGAGGATGCTAAATTGCGGACGGATTTTTGATATCTCGAACGGTTTGGCTGTGGCGAGGAAACGAATTTATGGCGAGAAAAGAGAAAAACGAAGTGTTATAACTAATGCATACATTAACTGATCTTGATGAAACTTCAGCAGTTTGTTCATGGTAAGAGGCCGATCAGATGGATGCAACTATTGTGTGTCAAAGTTATAGCGCCACCAACTGGCAGCAGGAAATGTGTCACTTTTCAAAGTTGGGGGGGTTGTTTTACCTACAGTAGCACAACTCAGTACGTATGTTGATCTCATCGACCCGGACAACTTTCTAATTTAAAGTCATTAGCTCCGACCATCAGGAAGTCAGATATTTTGGTTTGAATGTGGATTTTTTGCAAAATCAGCCTCCAAAAGGCACTAAAAGCCTCAAATCTTCTAAAAATGTAATTTTATACCATTTATTTCTATATAAAAGTATACAAATATCACAACTAAACCCATTTTATTCTGTTTTTAAAAAGAATTTTATTCTAATTTTATTCTAAATTTTAAAACAGTAAAGTAAAAAAAAAATTCAAGTCATACATAGGGCTATACTGCCCTCTTGTGTCCAAAAGGACATCAAAATAATATATAAAACTTTTTACCAGCTAGGCCAATAATGTATTTAAATATACATTTATTAGGTATGTGTCTGAGGATATTTTCCCACCGGTTAATCGACGTGTGTGACACGAGCGGGTGCTTTTGTATCGCTAATATAAAAGTGAAAGAAAAATACGGACGTTCGCACGGACATTTATGATGGTGCACACACAAATCACACACACGTTGGAAAGAATTATGCTTTTAAACAACACTAAACCGCCATTAGATGTCGCCAAGTGACCGTCTTAATGAGCGAGTCATTGATTCATTCGTTCAAATGATTCGTAATCCATAACATACAGATCCATAAACATGGATCCATAAACATCCAATCCATAAACATAAACAGATGTTTATGGATTGATCATTCAATCTTTGAGTCAACCAATTCGTTCAAAATGCTGAATCATTCAGTTATGAGAAAACACGTTCCTGTGAGATGCGTTCTTCTGTGATCTTTGTTTAACTATTTCCGCTGCTGAAACAGAACAAAAACAGTCAATATTGCATCTAAAATGTAAATGACTTCATTTTAACTGTTAATAACCTGTTGTATGAAATCAATGTCACAGTTTCAATAGTGATTGTATTCAGGAAAAGTTAGGTACGGAGAGCGAGCGATTTCAACGAAATCAGAACTAAACCCATTTTATTCTTTTATTATTATTATTATTCAATTTAAGAATTATGTTTGAGTTTAAAAAAAGCCAGAATGTTTTAGTCCAAAAAATAAATAAATCATGCCATGGATTGCTTGAAATTAATTTTTTTTATTATATTTATTTTTTCGTTTTGGCTTTGTTTATAGTTTATTTTTTATTTTTTATTCTTGTTCCGTTCTGAATATCATTACATTTAAAGGATTTGTTGTGGAATATTTTGAGTGTATCATAAAATCAGAATAATTCTCTCGATTTAGTGATCCCCTACTTATTATTTTATTTTTTTCTTTGTTCTAATTAGGTCAGGCAAGTAAAATTATCTGTGTCTTGTCCCTTAAATTTATTTATATATATATATATATATATATATATATATATATATATATATATATATATATATATATATATATATATATATATATATATATATATGTATGTGTGTGTGTGTGTGTATATATATATATATATATATATATATATATATATATATATATATATATATATATATATATATATATATATATATATATATATATATATGTGTGTGTGTGTGTGTGTGTGTGTGTGTATATATATATATATATATATATATATATATATATATATATATATATATAAATATAAATATAGCTGCGAGCAGCGATGGAGGGCCAAAGCCGCCGGCACCGCCACCCTGGCACCAGGATTGCGGTGCCACCGGCTTGGGCCCGTAATCGCTGCTCGCAGCTATATTTATTATTATTTTTCTTACGACTATTCAGGCATTTTTGGGGCCCTTAACATGCTCAAAAACTCTTCAACTTTGCACACGAGTCAGAACCCGCGGCCATCAGGGCCGGGCTGAAGCTGGTACCCGGGCGTGGCAGGAGGGCTCGACAGCGCCCCCTGGAACGGGGTCCGAAAACTTGGTCCATAAATCAAACACGCTTGCATGTAATAATATGAAACTCGGTACACATATAGATCTCATCGGGCCGAACAACTTTCATGCTCTAAGTTTTACGCTAGCCCAACAGGAAGTCGACTATTTAGGGTTGTTTGGAAACGCATGCTTAGGAATTTGAAACACTTCTCCTAGGGAATTCACCCGGTCAGCACCAAACTCGGTGTGCATGAAGTCAAGATATTGAGGATGAAAAATTGCCAGGGGATTTTTGATATCTCAAACGGTTTGGCTGTGGCGAGGAAATGAATTTATGGCAAATAATGGGACACAGGAAGTGTATTATAACTTCTGCATACATTGACTGATCTTGATAAAACTTCAGCAGTGTGTTCGTGGTCAGAGGCTGATCACATTGATGTGAC
This sequence comes from Squalius cephalus, assembly GCF_949319135.1. Classification (NCBI taxonomy): domain Eukaryota; kingdom Metazoa; phylum Chordata; class Actinopteri; order Cypriniformes; family Leuciscidae; genus Squalius; species Squalius cephalus. The sequence continues at coordinate 28,516,086 of NC_137136.1, read as the reverse complement.
TATTGTGAGTCAAAGTTATAGCGCCACCTACTGACAGCAAGAAGTGTGTCACTTTCAAAATGCTTTGAAATCACCCTCTTATTTTTACCCGATTTGCTTCAAACTTTATCTGTATAATGTAAACACACGGCAGATGTAGACCTGTGAAAGGATTATTGATATCTTAGATACTGTTGCCGTGGCAACGCATCAAACTTTAATTTTCTTTTTGGATGCTTTTGAGACTCTTAAAATGCTTGAAATTGGATGAAACTCGACAGACACATCACATTTATTAGCCAGTAGACATGTGCAAAGTTTCAGAAACGGGCGTGGTGAGGGGCTCAGTAGCGCCACCTTTAGTCAAAAATGGGGGCTTAGTTTTAAGTAGAGTCACAAAAATCGTTATGTATATTGTTCTCATCAAGCCGGACAACTTTCTAATTTATAGTCATAAGCTGTGACCAACAGGAAGTGAGATATTTTGGTTTGAATGTGATTTTTTTGGAGAATTCTCTCTCTCTCTCTGCATCTGTGTCTCTGTGTGTGTGTGTGGGGTGGGGGGATTTGTCTGTTAGGAGAGATTTACTTTTATAATTGTTTTTCAAGGTTTCAGGGGCTTTTGAGGCCCTTAACGTGCTCGAAAACTCTTGAAACTTTGCACACAGGTCAGAACATGCGGCCATCAGGGCCGGGCTGAAGCTGGTACCCGGGCGTGGCAGGGGGGCTCAACAGCGCCCCCTTGAATGGGGTCCGAAAACTTGGTCCATAGATCAAACTAGCTTGCATGAATTAATCTGAAACTCAGCACACATATAGATCTCATCGGGTCTAACAACTTTCACACTCTTAAGTTATACGCCAGCCCAACAGGAAGTCGGCTATTATGGGTTGTTTGGAGAACGCTTGCTCTGGAATTTGAAATAACCCTCCTAGGAAATTCTTTCAATTGCCACCAAACTCGGTCAGCATGAAGTCAAGACATTGAGGATTCTAAATTGCGGACGGATTTTTGATATCTCGAACGGTTTGGCCGTGGCGAGGAAACGAATTTATGGCGAGGAAAGAGAAAAACGAAGTGTTATAACTTCTGCATACATTAACTGATCTTGATGAAACTTCAGCAGTGTGTTCGTGGTAAGAGGCCGATCACATGGATGTAACTATTGTGAGTCAAAGTTATAGCGCCACCAACTGGCAGCAGGAAGTGTGTCACTTTCTAAATGCTTTTGACAAAAGTGGGGGGGTTAATTTTATGTACAGTCACAAAAATCAGTACGCATATTGGTCTCATCGAGCCGGACAATTTTCTAATTTACAGTCATTAGCTCCGACCAACAGGAAGTCAGATATTTTGGTTTGAATGTGGATTTCTTTGCAAAATCAGCCTCTGAATTTTTACCCACTCCTCTTAAATGGTTTATTTTATTCCCACCAAACTTTTTCAACATGATGAAAATACATTAAAGATGCTAAATTGTGAACGGATATTGAATATCACGGTTTTGATATGGCGAGGGATTAAAGTAATGTAAAAAAAGGAATCAGAAAACATCTCATATCTTCTAAAAATTTTATTATACACCATTTTTTTTTATATAAAATTATACAAATATCAGAGATAAACTCATTTTATTCTTTTTTTTTTTTTCAATGTAATAATTGTTTAAGTTTAAAAACATCCAGAATGTTTTTTTAGTCCAAAAAATAAATAAATCATGTCATTCATAGTGCTATACTGCCCTCTTGTGTTCAAAATCAGGTAGGGCTATTGTATCTATATAAAAATATACTAGGTATGTGACGGTGAGAATATTTTACCACCGGTTAATCAACGGGTTAATCAACGTTAATCATTGTTGTGGAATATTTTGAGAGTATCATAAAATCAGAATAAGGTAAGACAAGTAATATTTTCTGTCTTATATATATATATATATATATATATATATATATATATATATATATATATATATATATATATATATATATATATATAGCTGCGAGCAGCGATGAAGGGCCAAAGCCGGCGGCACTGCCACCCCGGTGCCTTTAGGTAACTAAAGGCACCGGGGTTGCGGTGCCACCGGCTTGGGCCCGTAATCGCTGCTCGCAGCTATATTTATTATTATTCTCCGCATTTAATCGCATTTTTGAGGGCCTAAACATGCTCGAAAACTCACGAAACTTTGCACACGCGTCAGAACTGGCGAAAATTTACATCTGATATAGGTTTCAGAATTGGGCGGGGCAAAATGGCTCGATAGCGCCACCTATAAAAGTTCAACGGAGTGCGCCTCCCGCTGTGTTCCACGTACGTATACGAAATTCGGTAAATACATGCAAGGACATAATACCTACAAAAAAGTCTCTTGGAGCGTAGCCCTAAACACAACAGGAAGTCAGCCATTTTTCAACTTCCTCTCAGATTTTTGTGCAGTTTTTGCCATTTTCAGGCCTCGTACTTTAACGAACTCCTCCTACAGTTTTTATCTGATCATCTTCAAATTTGGTGAGTGTAATCTTAAGGCCTTTGCGACGTTAAATTGCGAAGATATTGAGTTTTCGTCGAAGGGCAGGTCCTCGGCGGCCTGACAAATTTTGATGTTTCGCCATGAAACAGGAAGTTGCTGTAACTCAGGCATGGAATGTCCAATCTGCCCCAAACTTCACACTTTTGATAAGCGTTCTGTCCTGAACACATGACCATGCTTATATTCAGTTACAGTCATAGCGCCGCCTGCTGGCAACAGGAAGTGACATGTTTAACACTGTTGTGAACTCCTGATAACATATAAAAAAAAGTGCCAGCAAGTGCTAAACATGCTAACAACATACTAGAAACATGCTAAAACATGCTAGCAAACACTTAGCTAAGTGTTAAAGCATGCTATTACTGCAATTAAATAGGAATTTGCTGTAACTCAGGCACGGAATGTCCAATCTGCCCCAAACTTCACACGTTTGATAAGAGTCATGGCCTGAACACATCTACATGAGAATATTCAGTTATAGTAATAGTGCCACCTACTGGTAACAGGAAGTGTCATGTTTAACACGTTAATGCCATTCTAGCAATATGTTAAAAATGCCATTGAGTTCTAAACATGCTAGAAACATGTTAAAACATGCTAGCAATACTTAGCTAAGTGTTAAAGCATGCTAATTCAATGAAACAGGATGTTGTTGTTACTCAAGAAGGCAATGTTCAATCTGCGCCAAACTTCACACTTTTGATAAGCGTTCTGTCCTGAACACATGACCATGCAAATATTCAGTTACAGTCATAGCGCCACCTGCTGGCAACAGGAAGTGACATGTTAAACACTGTTGTAGACTCCTGATAACATATAAAAAAGTGCCAGCAAGTGCTAAACATGCTAACAACATACTAGAAGCATGCTAAAACATGCTAGCAAACACTTAGCTAAGTGCTAAAGCATGATATTGCTGCAATTAAATAGGAATTTGCTGTAACACAGGCATGGGATGTTCAATCTGCCCCAAACTTAATATGTAACATGCAAGAAACATGCGAGCAACACTTAGCTAAGTTCTAAAGCATGCTATAAAAGCTCAAGGAAGTTGTTGTAACTTAAGCATAAAATGTCCAATCTACCCCAAACTTCACACGTTTGATAAGAGTTATCTCTTGAACACATGTCCATGCTCATATTCAGTTATAGTCATAGTGCCGCCTGCTGGCAACAGGAAGTGACGTTTAACACTGTTCTGGACTCCTAATAACATAAAAAAATGCCAGTAGGTGCTAAACATCCTACCAACATACTAGAGACATGCTAAAACATACTAGCAAACACTTAGCTAAGTGTTAAAGCATGATATTACTGCAATTAAATATGCATTTGCTGTAACTCAGGCATGCAATGTCCAATCTACCCCAAAATTAATATGTAAAATGCTAGAAACATCATAAAACATGCAAGAAATGCTAAAGGAAGTTGTTGTAACTCAAGCATACAATGTCCAATCTGCCCCAAACTTCACATGTTTGATAAAAGTCCTGTACTGAACACATCTACATAGCGATATTCAGATATAGACATAGCCCCACCTACTGGCAACAGAAACTGACATGGTTAACACAGTAATGTAGTACTAACCACATAATTATTGTGTACTAAGCATGCTAGAAACATACTAAACATGCTACCAACACTTAGCTGAGTCATGAAGCATGCTATTATCACCATTATACAAAACATTTTGTAACTGACTTTGACATACTCTTACTATATATACCTCCTTAAATGTACATTGCCCAACCATGCTCTGTCTTCCTAAAGCCACCGAGTGATGATGGCACGGGTGCGAGGGCCCTTTCATCGCTGCTTGCAGCTTTAATATATGTTAATGTTCTCTTATGTTCAGCAACATAAAGCTTTAAAATTATTCACTTTAAGGGGTCTAAAATAAAGAAAAGAGACCATTTTTGTTACTCCTGCACTTTATTATACTGAATGTCCTTTGTTTTTTTTTTTGTTGTTGTTGTTTTTGTTTTGTTTTTGTACTTGAGTGCAATGCATTTTGGTTGAAAAAATGAGAATCGTGTAAGAGAATCGGTATCTCAATTCCCATGGAGAAAAATCGTGATTCACATTTTAGCAAGAATCGTGCAGCCCTAATGCAAAGAACTCTGTTTCACAACAGACCACACTGTCCAGAAGTATCTAAGTGAACAAGGCTGTTTGTGGCAGTTTAACCCCCCTCACGCATCACACATGGGAGGTGTGTGGGAAAGAATGATAGGGATCACACGCAGAATCCTTGACAGTATGTTGCTGCAAAACAAATCGATCCAGCTTACTCATGAGGTTCTGTGTACTTTGTTGGCGGAAGTGTCTGCAATAATCAATGCCAGACCACTGTATGTTTAGTCATGAATCTAATTGGAGATTGTATTTCTTTATTTTATAGTTTCACTCTGCTCCTGTTGTGTCATCAGGATATAATAAATGCTGGAACTTCAACTTGCATTTCTTGAGTTTAACGCTGCAAAGATTATACATGAAGGAAGGGCAGTATAAGCTCCGTTACAATGACAGGGGACACATGGAGGTCAGCTCCATTCATTCTGTGGAAAACAGAGAAAATAATCTCTTGTAGACTCAACAGAAAGCACTGCACAAACAACATGACAGGTAAACATGTCACATGGTTCTTAACCAAATGAACCAGAGAAATAAAGTAACATTTCAATTCATCAGCTACAAAATACTTCCTGAACAATCCATCTGCCTTGACTTCATACACCATGATGGCTGCCATTCAACAAAAAAACAACACTTTTGATAAACTGATCCAACTCCGCTTCACATTTTTTATCTATAAATGCAAAGATTGCAGTGAGAAGGACTCCAGTAAACACTTAAGTCCCAATCCCACCCCAAAAGTAAACAGTCAAAATGTTGCCCCAGGTAACTAAAGCACTCCAACCGGTTCCAAACAGAGCACCGTGACAGGCTGTGAGGAGAACAGAAGTTCAGCATGCACAAAAGGAGTAAAGATCGAAGAAAAGAATCAGCAGCCTAAAGCAAACCAAAAACGCATCTGGACGGCAGCTCTGACACATCTGCAGGTAAACAGCAAGTACTCACAGCGATTAAACCTCAATGCCATCTGTCAGATCATCATTCCATGCTGAGAGACAGAACACCAGCAATAACAACTCTATACAAACACTTGCATTTGCTGTAGGCAGAGACAGACATGAACTCTAAGGGCCTCGTCCCTTCGGATCATGTGCCGACCACCTATAGAGACTCATGGGATCGTCCATCTGTCCGGCACACACACCACCTAACGTTCCTATGCCTCACATATGAGTCCAAAGTAGGGATGTTATGAGAACTGATACTTCGGTACCAAGTCGGAAGCAACATTTTAAAATCCTGATGGTACTTGTTTTTCTACAGTACCTTAAGTACATATGGTACCGAAGGTAGCGAAGCTGCAATTCTTCCGGAACTGACAGGGGCAGCACATTGAAGTGTTTCAGTCAGTCCTAAAACGGTACAGAAGAAGAAAAACGCCTACATGCACAAGAAAAAACATTGTTGAAAAAACACAAAATATTGAAGTTCTGTAATGTTAAACATATTTGACTGTATGCCTGTTGATGGGACTTTGTGATTTTCCTCAGAGTTAAGTGCGGGCTCAAGCAAGCTCGCCGCACATCTAAACTAAACCGACTAAAATAAAAAAATACAGAATTATCCCATAAAACAGTAGCTTGCCGTTATTATTTTGCATGTCAAATTCAGCATTATTTACAGTATTCAACTATTTACGAAGGACGGTAAATTACTGTACAAAACTTCCCATATTTTTACCTTTTATTTAATTTCCCATGACTTGATACTGCAATTTCTGTGCCAGTTATTTTAATTCTAAGCACGGTATTGTTTAAAAGGGGGGGTGAAAGACTCAGTTTCAGTCAATCTTATGTTAATCTTGAGTACCTATAGAGTAGTATTGCATCCTTCATATTAGGGGTGGGCGACATCTCGATATTTACGATATATCGAGATATTTTTTAAACTCGATATGGATTTTGACATATCGTATATATCGATATATTGTTTATATTTAGGGGTTCAAGCACGAAGTGCTGAAACCCTATTGTAATTGTACTGATTTTTATTATTATTATTATTATTATTATTATTATTTTCCCCTAAAACGCATTGTGCAGACCAAACCGTAAGAGCTGGAACCTTGAAACTTGGCCAAATGGTAGTCCTCAATTTGGGGAGAACCTATAAAAGTATGACCCCGATTGGCCCATAGGTGGCGCTATAGCAACCAAAAGCGCAAAACTGCTCATAACTACTAGACCGTATGACGTAGACTCAAGTGTCTTATATCATTGGAAAGCTGGACGCCTGACGAACAAAACGTATATCTCCGATTTCATTTCCGCCATGATAGATTTTCCGCCATTTTGAATTTTGTCAAAAACATACTTTTGCGAACTAGTCCTAGGTTTTTCGCCCGATCGGAACCAAACCAGTGCAGAAATGTTCTCTAGAGTCTGAATATCAAAAACTATCGAAAAAAAGTTGAAATTTCGATTCACGGACGCTAAGGGCCGCCAAAACGTACGTTGTGGGCGGGGCCTATTTTACTAAAATGGCTATAACTCCAGAAGTAAATGAGGTATCTTCACCAAACTTGGTACACATGTGTAAGAGGTCAATCTGAGGTCACAGTAAAAAAACCGCGGCGATTGACCACATGGTGGCGCTATAACATGAAAAAAACATAAAACAGGCTATAACCACCTGACCGTTAGTCCGATTGACTTGAAAATTGGTATGCAGTGTCTTGGTCCAAGGTGCCATGTATGTGTATGAGGACATTGGCGTATCTCAAAAAACATGGCCGCCATCGGCCAATGAAATTTGAGCACCTATTAGACAAGGTTAACGGAGGCCGATCGGAACGAAACTCGATGGGCATGTTCGACTCAAGGCCCTAGAGGTCTGTAAGAATTTTGAAAGAAATCGGCCACTAGTTGGTGCTAACGAGTTTTAAGGCTCTGTAATCACGTGGTGTTACAAATATCCACACAATATGCATATCATTTGATAGATCTCCTCATCCTGAACAACTTTGCCTCAAGAACCATTGCTGTCAATCAAACCGTTCATTAAATATTCGCAAACATGTTAAAAACCTACTTTTGCGAACTAGTCCTAGGTTTTTCGCCCGATCGGAACCAGACCAGTCTAGGACAATTCTCTGGACTCTCTAGATCAAAAACTATCAAAAAAAAGTTGAAATTTTGCATTTGGATGGCTCTAATAGGGTCATTTATAAAATGGGCGTGGCAAAATACATTAAAAATCCTATAAATCCTAAATGAAAACTCAGAACTTCACAAAAATCGGTGAGCATATGTGACATAACATCATTAACAAGCATTCCAAATTTTATGGAGATCGGACAATAGGTGGCGCTATAACTGTTAAAAAGCTTTAAAGCCATATATTTCCTATGGTACATTGCCTGTATTGGCTGTAAATGGTCTTTTCCATCTATTATGTCAGTGGTTACATGCTAAATAAAACCTGATAACTTTTGATGCTTTTGTGCTTAAAACCCCTTAAAGGCCTTAATAGCTTGAACCCCGATAAATGCTGCTTGCAGCTTTAATTATTATTATTATTCTTCCCTAAAACGCATCGTGCAGCCAAAACCGTAAGGCCTAGAGACGTGATACTTGGTCAAATGGTAGTAGTATTGCTCGCTACTCAGATACACGGACTTAGCCAAATCGGCCCATAGGTGGCGCTACAGCAACCAAAAGCGCGAAACTGCTCAGAACTCCTAGACCGTATGTCGTAGACTCAAGTGTCTTATATCATTGGGAAGCTGGATGCCTGATGAACAAAACGTATATCTCCGATTTCATTTCCGCCATGATAGATTTTCCGCCATTTTGAATTTTGCCAAAAACCTACTTTTGCGAACTAGTCCTAGGTTTTTCGCCCGATAGGAACCAAACCAGTACAGAAATGTTCTCTGGAGTCTGAATATCAATAATTATCGAAAAAAAGTTGAAATTTCGATTCACGGACGCTAAGGGGCACCAAAACGTACGTTGTGGGAGGGGCCTATTTTACTAAAATGGCATTAACTCCAGAAGTAAATGAGGTATCTTCACCAAACTCGGTACACATGTGTAAGAGGTCAATCTGAGGTCACAGTAAAAAAATCGCGGCGATTGGCCACATGGTGGCGCTATAACTTGAAAAAAACATAAAACAGGCTTTAACCACCTGACCGTTAGTCCGATTGACTTGAAAATTGGTATGCAGTGTCTTGGCCCAAGGTGTCATGTATGTCTATGAGGACATTGGTGTATCTCAAAAAACATGGCCGCCATCGGCCAATGAAATTTGAGCACCTATTAGACAAGGTTAACGGAGGCCGATCGGAACGAAACTCGATGGGCATGTTCAACTCATAGCCCTAGAGGTCTGTAAGAATTTTGAAAGAAATCGGCCACTAGTTGGCGCTAACGAGTTTTACGGCTCTGTAATCACGTGGTGTTACACTTATTGTCACAAAATGCATATCATTTGATAGATCTGCTCATGCTGAACAACATTGCCTCTAGAACCATAGCTGTCAATCAAATCGTTCATTAATTATTCGCGAATATGTTAAAAACCTACTTTTGCGAACTAGTCCCTGGTTTTTCGCCCGATCGGAACCAGACCAGTCTAGGACAATTCTCTGGACGCTCTAGATCAATAATTATCGAAAAAAAGTTGAACTTTTGAATTTTTCGTATGGCTATAATTGGGTCATAAAGAAAATGGGCGTGGCAAAATGCACTCAAAAGCTTATAAATCCTAAACGAAAACTCAGAACTTCACGAAAATTGGTGAGCATATGTGCCATAATATTCTAAACAAGCATGCCAAATTTCATGTTGATCGGACCATAGGTGGCGCTATAACTGTTAAAAAGGTTTGAAAACCATATATTTCCTATGGTAAATTGCCTGTATTGGCTGTAAATGGACTTTTCCATCTATTATTTCAGTGGTTAAAAGCTTTCTAAATAAAACTTAATGTCTTAAATGCTTATGTGCTTAAAGGCCTTAAATGCTTGAACCCCGATAAATGCTGCTTGCAGCTTTAATTAATTCTGATTTCGCCACTTTGCTTGTTTGCCTTCTCTGTGCTGTGCTCGCCCCCGCCCTCCTCCGCCTCCTTGCTTTTGTTCCCCCTCCCCTCGCGTGTTGTCTCATTCAACCAAGTCCCCCGAGTCCGGTCAGGCACATCAATCTTTCCCCGCCCAGCGAGTGCTTGAAGCGCGTCAGAAACAGCGCGCGCGCGATCAGTTGTTGTTGGTAATTTTTTGTGTAGCGTCGCCTCTCGCCGCATTGCTTTTGTTTGAGGGCGCTTAACACACTCACACTTAACATGCTCCCCTGTAGAAACGGGCCTGGCAGCTCGTGCCAGGTCTAGACACGGTGAAAGTTTCCTGATTGTGACGGATGGCCGAATTTACATGACACATTATAAATTAGCATTAGCCTACCTATTCTGCTATAGATACAGTGCCAAAAAGAAGAGAAGAGGATAAAGGTGGATAAAGACAGAGGTAAAGTGATGTAATGAATGAACAGTTTATCTAATTGCATAGTAGTAAGATACTGTAATTTAATGGCAGTTATTTTTACCTTAAACTTTATGCTAGCAGTTGTTCTGAGTTCTCCAGAGGCCCCAGACAGCGTGATTTTGTAACAATCATGTCAATTTTTAGATGCATTTGTATCACTTTTTTTTTAATTAATGTTTTACTCTACAGTTGTGCAGTTTTTGGGGGATATATGGCATTTTTTTATTTATTTGCCAAAATTAGTAATGATACTTCTATACAGGTTTATTTAAAATAGTGCAATATGTATTATTTCTTCCTTTATTTTACAGTTAAATTATTATTTTTGTATACAGGGATTTTTTTTTTTTTTTAAATGTCGCAGAAACACTTTGTTCCTACATGAACTGCCTACCTATTTGCACTTCAATAAAAAAAGACTTTGTGGTATTTGGCATATTTGTTTTTGCAGTAGTTTTCGGGGGGTTATTTTTCCTGTAAAGATATCGAGATATATATCGTATATCGAGATATAGCAAAATATATCGAGATATATTTTTTGCTCCATATCGCCCAGCCCTACTTCATATCTCCAAAAAGTCTTTAGTTTTATTATATTTATAAAAGAAAGATAGGCTGTACCGAGTCTTTCCGGAAAAAAACGAGCGGCTGGAGGTGGGCGGAGCTAAAGAATGATGAGCGCCGTGTTTACTTGCTGTGCTTACGCGCCGAGCTAACAACACACAGACATTTGAAGCACCGCCAACGCACGACCGTGAACCTTTATCGTTGGGACTGCTCCATCCTTAAGCATTAGACGATCTGCAAAACACTTGCACAACTCCGTTGATGCTCTGGAAAAACAAACTCCATCCACTGGTCCCTTAATGCTGGGTTCTTTGGGAATCTGTGCAGGGTTGTCTTGTTTTTGGCAACCAAAAACACACTTCTTTGGTGACATTGTTTATTTCTTTAAGTCCTGTGACTGCAGCGCAGCCGATGACTTCCCTAAAGCCGAGCACAGCGCTTTGATCGGCGTACTGCTTTCGCTCTCTCGCTCTGGTCTAGGGGTGCGAGCGCGCCCTTCCGGGAGAAGTGCCCTTAGGACCCGTATAAGGAAATTCCACGGCATCTGACGTCACACGCCCATACTCAAAAAAAACTTTCCGAAACTTGTGACAAACCGGAAGGAGTATTTTTGGCACAGAAATACTCCATCAAACGTACAACTTAATTTTTGAAACTTTGTCCATGTTTAGCATGGGAATCCAACTCTTTAACAGTGTAAAAAACTCAGTATGCATGAAATAGCATTTCACCCCCCCTTTAAATACTTGAATCGTGGCCTAACTACACGCGACGCGATAAAATTCCAGCGACAGCCAGTGTGTCTGTCCACACTAGACGCAACGCGACTGAGACGCCACAACGTCAATCAAAAATCACAGCCAATCAGAACGGCGTGTGGGCGGAGTCTCGCGGCAAGTGCACAGCACTAGAGAGTGACGGCACCACCGATCTATATAATGATAATGGTCATTCTATATAGATCAGTGGACGGCACTCGCAAAAAAAAGGATAAGTAGCTACATAATCAAATTTACAAATATTACACCATTTAAAAAATACATAGGCTACTGAGTTACTAAAACAATCTTTGTCAAATAATACACTTGTTTGTTCACAGTTTTAATGTTCTTGTTTCCATTTGTTTAATTTCAAGATCTGAGGTGAATTATATCCATTGTTGCTTTTACAGCTACAAAGCTGAAGCACTAAATGACATTCAAAGTCACATTACACGCTTTTAACATTAAATAAAAGCACATAAACAGTACCTGAGATTATCATTGCCACACTTTGTGTTTGTTGTTCCAGCACTTCGTCGCAGAAAAATAGAAACCATGGCTGAGTCCCAATTCGCCTACTTATACTACGACCTAAAAGTAAATACTTTTTTTGTGAGGAAAAAGTACATACTTTTGAGTGTGTAGCAAAAGAGTATGCACATTCTGGGACATACTTCGATGACATCATGCAACGTGAACGAGAACGTGGTTGCCTAGTTACGCACACCGCGACTGTTAACAAAACATTTTACATTTCATTCATTCTTATGTCCAATATAATTGTATTTACTATTCCCATCTTTTTTTCCACAATACATTTACAATGTGTTTTACCAAATTGAGGAGTGAAGCAGGGCGTCGTCGTAGATCAACCAAACGCAGGTCGTTTGTGAGGCGGCTGGTTCTGACGTTCATGTGCAATGTGTGTAACGAAAGCTACTTATTTTCTGAGTTAAAATATTTAAAGTTTATAGTATAACTATTGTTTAACGTATTTTATACTTAATTTTATACTTCACGTATAATACTCAAAAATACCCCGATGAAAATGAACCATGCTTTTACTATAGTAAAAGTGTAGTAACCATGTTTCTTTGGTTGGACTGATAAAGTTAACATTTGTACAGCCACAGTATTACTACAAATAAGTCAGTGTGGTTAAACTATGGTTAGTGTAGTAAAAGGTGTTTATTTTCATAAGAGTTTATAGTAAGGTATAAATCTTAGACAGAAACAATAAAAGAAATACATAAAAAAAGACACTTGCATGACACTGTACTAGAGCCTTTTTATTTACCCTACAAGATAAACACGGTACTTTTTTGGCACAACATAAACCCATTAATATTATGAGACAATAAAATATAACTTTAATTATGGCTAAACATTTGAATTCTTACACTTAAAAACTGAGGGCGCATCTCCGCTGCTGCATCCGGTGTGTAAAAAATAGTCGTATTTTTAAATTTTGCAGTCTTTCTCTTCTGCGACGCAGCTCGGACTCATCTCTTCAATCGGACTTGATTGTTCACCACACCGGCTGCCATGTTTACATCACCACCAACACCACAAAGCTCCTCCCTCCCGCACGCTATGGGTTGTGGGCAATATTAGCCGTAAGAGTGTGCATTGATCTGCACTTCGAATTCTAACTGGAAATAGTAGACCATCCGGGTATCTTTGGAATACTCATTTCAACATACTACGATTTGGGACGTACTAATTCTAGTTTCGCATACTATTTAGGACGGATAGTATGCAAATTGGGACTCAGCACATTTCTAAATTAGAAATGTTGCGTGTCGCCGTCGCGCCTGGTTAGGACAAAAAAACTGATTAACATGGAAAAGATACCTTTTATCGCGTGTCGCAACGCGTAGTTAGGACACGGTTTTACACATTACCAAGTGATCAGATGCACCATTTTCACCTGCTGGACGAGAAAACAGCTGGGGGCAAAAAATCCCACAGATGCACACTGAAGGACCTGGGCCACATCTACAGACCAGGACACAGAGATATGCACAAAGCAACATGCTATCAGTCAGAACACCATAGCAAACATCATTGGGGGAACTTAGTTCAGTCACACTCCCCATCCCGACGACTACAAAGAGGAGACTCGCGATTCTTCAGTTGACCTCAAATCGGAAAGCAAATCTCTCACTCACATGTTAGGTCATTAACACTGGCTAGAAAACAGGATAAAAATTTGTTTGCTCTCAAGGCTCAAATCATTAAGAACTGTTGATTTCCAGAGGTGGGTGAAAAGATTCTCTCCTAAGTCTCATCTTTTTCTCAGACCATGACACAATGTCCCTCAGTTGTTCTCCTCATTTTTAGTCTCAAAGCAGTAGGCAGATCCCTCTGTGACCTGTTCTCCTTTCTTGCCCTGCCATCCGTTTCCAGAAGAAATGAACTTAAGCTTGCCGTCTGCAGAGCTTTATATTACAAACAATACACATAAGATAGATAACCATCCGTAATACGGTTTGGAAATGGTGACTTCAATAACAGATGCTCCTAACTGTAATTGTTTCAGTTTAGTGTTTAGTACAATTCCAACAATTATGTTGGAAAAAAAAAAACAGTACGTATGGCAAGTTGAAATATTGATATTAGACATTTTAATTAACATGCAGCTTACTTTGGTCTAAAATTTCAAGTCCAGCTGGAGTCCGATAATGTTTGTCTTGTAATGACATCAATCCATTAACTTTCTCATTCTGGATCATGAAACTGTATAATTGTATAAATGGACTTTATCAGCACTCATGGAAGCAACTCTGTCGACCGAATTTGATAACTGGAATAAATCGTCATTGGATGTCAGTTGATACAACTGATGCCTGGAGTTTAACAGGGGTAGAATTTTAGCAAGAACATCAAACAGCAGATGAAACTTTCTCTATCATGAAACAGTATAATTGTATAAATAGACTTTATCAGCAGCTCACATGGAAGCCGTTCTGTTGAATGAATTTAAGAACTGATATAAAAAGTCATTGGACGTCAGTTGATGCAACTGAAGCCTGGAGTTCAACAGGGGAAGAATTTAATCAAGAACATCAAACAGCAGAAAAGTGAAATAGTGAAACATGGCCAGACTTCAGGGAAGCAACATGGAAAACACAAATAGGAAAGAAAGCAGAAGAAAGGAAAACAGCATAACAATCTTCAACATTAATAGCTGTGAGCTTCATTATGAGCTTCCTGATATCATAGGGCTGCCATTCTCAAAGCTATAAAGAAGACTTTTTTTTTTCTTTAAAAACAGGCGATTAATACCATGTTTTTGCAATGTTAATGTTGCAGAGCAGCTCAAATCTCATTACAACACAAACTCACTCATGTACCCAGTTATTTCTCAATGTTACAAAGTTATAGCAGCCAAAACTGTAAACACATCAACCACAGGTAGAAAGGCAAAGGCTTGCAGAACTGCAAAATGTATCAGCTGTACCAAATGAGCGCTACAGCAGTGATAAACTTAAGTTAAGCTCTTCTAACGCTGTGTCATAGTGAAGCAACATGTGAACATCTCTCACTGAGTGCTTGAAAACAACAGTAGTTTAGGATTGTGCAGCAGTTTTTTTGTTTTTTGTTTTTTGACACTGTCACACAGTCCTATCTGTGCTTCACAAGGATCAAATGTCTCTTGGGTTTATAAGAACTCTTTAGGCACGTCTGTAATTCAAACGGCTTAAAAAAAATACAGATGGGTTTCTGTGAGGGTTAGGAGATCAGTATAAAAATAATTATGCCATTTATATACCATTTATTGGAGAGTGTGTGTGCGTGTGTGCGTGCATGCGTGCGTGTGTGTGTGTTGTGAGCCAGTGCTCTCAGGGATCCAGGAGGAGTGCAGATGGAGTAAAGCATGTGCAACAATGACAGGAGCAACTCTAGCTCACACACAATGAGAGGACACTGCCCGATACAGAGCACACACACACTCACACACAAGCTCAGTGTTTGATCAATGCTGCATTTAGAGAGTGAATCAGAACCACCGACTTACGACTCTCAGCAGTTCACTCGTCACAGAAAGCACCACATAAAAGGAATCCTTTAAGGCCAGGCTCTTTAAGGCAAGTCATTAGCCGCGTTTCCACTGTCGGGCCAGGGCCGAGCGTGCTAGTGCGTGCCAGGGCCAGTCGCATTTCCACAGTCACTTCCGGGGCTTGATCAGGGCTTGCTCGGATCCAACGGCCAGGATTTTATGGCCCATCAAATACCTTGGTCCAAAGCGGGCCAGCTTGGGCTAGAGGACTGGTTACGAACAGAGGCGGGGTTTACCTGAGTCGGGAGACGGCAGCGCCGGATGATTCTGTCAGATGATTCTATCACAATCATGTTTTTATTTTATCTGTCAGTAGCCTACATCTCGTCTCTTTATACCGGACTATCATAAAATAAAGCAGCTTTCTTTTCGGGTGTTTCCTCTGTTTCTCTGACTGAAAATATCTGTAGCCTACTGGGAGTCGAGAGAATGCTAAAGCTCCTCAGGTCATATTTTTGGTGGCATATTTGTAGAAATTATCATTCTTTCAAAATGTGATGTAAATATGTAAATATTAATTTAAAAAATAAACAGAAACAGCCTTGACTGAATAAGTAAGTGTGTCCTCTTTCTTTTGTGAAATAGACCTAACGGTAATTTATTTCTATGTGACTAATGTACAATTTAATTCATTATGATCGATATATCACTTTTTATTGTAAATCTGTGGTAAAACATCGATGCTTGGGTTTTAAATATTCAAGTAAACAACAAAAATGCCAGCAAACGGTCGCTTTCCAGTGATTTCTTTGATTAGTTTTCTGATAAAACTTCCATTTGTTGGTGAAATGATGGGTTAGTGTGACGTTGTTCCAGAGAGGAGCGTTACGGGCGTGTTTTAGTGAAGCGCTTCTGGCCCAACAGTGGAAACGCAGCAGATTTTGGGTCCAGTGCTACTGGCCCCAGGCTATTAGCCCGGCAAGGCCCGTTTAAAGCCCTGGCTCAACAGTGGAAACACGGCTATTGTTCTCCATTTCACTGGTTGATATACCAGTCATGTGAGACTTGTTCAACATGGCAGGACCTAACATAGAATAAAACAAATTTTCTCATCTGATCTTACGTTTAAAAAAATGTTTCAAATGAGTCACTTCTTAAGGTACTTTACAGTAGAAAAACTGAAAAGGAAATATGTGGTTTACAAAAACGGGTGAGATATAATCTGTAACAACGCAGACAGGCTCTTTCTGTCCCGGCTTTTGCAGATTCCCATGCAGGTATGATGTTTACTCTATTCATCAGGATCAAGGCAAGGCAAGGCAAGTGCTTTACACAGAAAGGAATTAAAATAATCACAAAATATAACTGGGAAAATTAAAACTCTTATAAAAGGAATTAAAAGAGATATAAAGATTATACAGTTATTAAAGATATTTAAATAGTAAAAATATGATATATAGATAAACTTCTAATCTGGCAAAACACTGGTGTATCATTTTTCACAGCTGCTTGTTTTACTGTGAGATTTTCCCATGTTGATGGCTGTGCTGTTCTTTCGGCGCGCCTAGGATCAGTGACAGGATTAGTACTGTGTATTTACTATGCTAACTGTAGTTTCAGTAAACAACTCAAAATACCACTTTAATTTCACTTTGTGTTGATATTTTGATGACTGTGGTTTGGCTCATACCAAATTACTAACATTTATTGCATTAACAAAAACTACTTTAGGACTGCTATTTATTAGCCTTACATCATAATGTTTATTCATTAGTGTTGGTGATATTCTTAAAAATGATGTCCATGTTAAGTAAAGTGGGATGGTACTTGTGTGTCAACCATTTTTGAGAAATATATTTGCTTGATTCAGATTCGCAAAAATGTGGGTCACGGCTTAATGATCACGGGAAAAACCCATGAATCTCTATTTAATATCATTCTATGTTAGCTAAATATCACTAAATATAACTCACTCATCACCATATATCTGATATTTCCTAATGTTGCCAATCACATTAATCTGACATTGCTAGCTTTTAATCGAAATCGAAATCACTAGCACAATGCGTTAGCATTTTGCTAGCATGTTAATTTGTCATTCATGCTTACCGACTTTTTAATCTTTAGCGCACTCCGTAGCGCGAGTCCATCAAACAACTGTGGTAAGTCGGAATCAGTGAACAAAAACAATGAGTCAAGGCATCTTCTCCTGTTAGTCACTTTTTTTTAAAGCTACACTGTGTAACTTTTTTAGTTGATTCTTAGCAAAAAACACTTAGTTCTTTCAAAAATATATGTGCTCATTAATGTATATTTAGTTCTTTCAAGTAATAAAGTATTCTCTTAAGTTTATAATCTGCCATTGAAAGTACATACGGGTGAGGGGTTCGAATGCCGGTCGCCATGTTGCCCCTCCATCTTGAAACTACATTAGCCAAAGAGGGACATGCCTGTAAATTCAAGCTTCGCCTTTTGCGTTTTTCACTCAGTGACACCGTGACGAATGCGAGGGGGAGATTACTCGCGAGCTCGCGAGTGCCGGCAGATTTGAAAGATAGTGTGGTGTGTGTGTGTGTATGTGTGTGCGTGCGTACTCACATTTGAAAGAGAGAATTAAAACGTCAACGCGACAGACAAATCAGCAAGACCATAGTCAATATTGGAGTAACTTTTCCCAGATGGAAAGAGCTCATGAGGAGAAGATTTTAAAACGGACGCCGAGGTTGCCTGCTTTCTTCTCGACAGGTAATTCAGCCTGTTGTAATTCATTTGTGTAAATTCGAAGTTTTATAGTTGCTTGTCTAACCATAGCATGGTTGTGCATAACGCCAGAACGACCTCTAGTATAACTTCATCCTCGCGTCAATGGTGAAAAAGTATTGTTTACCTTGTAACATAAATCTGTGCTGCGACGGATCACAGGTGATGAATAGTTTTAAAGGCGCAATTTTTTAACCCTCTGGTGTCTAAGGTGTTTTTGGGGTCCTTGAGATGTTCTGACATGCCCTGACATTTTTGCTTTTTTCAGTTGCTTATAAACATATTAATGGCAAAGGTGTAAATTCACTCTATATAGCACAAACAGGGCTACCATCATATGTGAGCACCATGCATGTACATGTTTTCATTTTTGAGAGAATAATGTTTATGCATGGTTATTGAAAAAACTAAAAACTAAAGTTTCTGAAATAAGGCCATAAAACACATTCTAAATATATGTCAATAAGACTTGTGACTAATGGATGTCATCGCCTAGTGTTTTTTCTTCAAAATTATGTGAAAATTATCCTGCCTAATCATTCACATAACACAATGCATTGATTTAAATTTTGCAAAACACTTTCTGTCTGGAAAGGCAATATGCGGAGTGGGCGTCAACGATCATGCATATTTAGTGGTTCGCACCTGGAGACAATGGGGCCCGCATACTTAATGAGCCATTCATTCAGGTGTGTCACAAGAAAGAATGCAAGAGCAACAGTTGGAAGCATCTCAATATTTTTTTTTTTTTTTTTCACAAATTGTGCTTGCAAATTGGCCTATAATATCAAAAGGAAAACATGTCTAGTAATTGTGCAGTTAATTCTCATACTGTATTTTCAGTTTTGGAATATTTATCCTCTCCCCAAATTTGTCACTAATAAAACACAATAAAAAATTATTTTAAAGAAAAGGCTTATATTTGCCTTTTATTAGTTTGTTTACATCTACCTTGTATTTTTTTTTTTTTTATTAAAAAGGTTACAATTACAACAACAATTCAAGTGTAATCTTTCTTTGTAAAAACTAAAGTATACATTTTATCATACATATTTCAAAGTTAAGGATTCACTACTTGAATATAGCCTAGGCTACATTGGAATAAACACTATAACTTATTATTTGATTATTTTTGACAAAACATACTATATTTAACATATGAGCAAAAATTGGCAAACAAAAGCTTATTTGAGGTGGCAGATATTTTACAGTAAAAATGTATAATCTATCCAAAACTAATCAATGAAATGTTGTCTTTCATATGTCTGTAACATAGTAACTTTCGTTTTTATTATAAGAAATATAAATGTTAATTTGCAGTTTAATATGTTGCTTATACAAATACATTTTATTTCAACATATTTCACTCGATTTTTACTCAGTAGCCTATAGCAATACAGTTTGCTAAAAGCGAAACATTCACAGACAGAAACGATTCAAATTTAAACGATCCGTCTTTTGCCAGTTGTGGTAAACAGCGGCATCTCTGCCGTTCATTCATTCATTCATGCACAGAAACGCGCCGCACTTGAGAATGAAAAAAAAAACTTACTACATTATTCCATCGCCTCGGATCTGTTGCTCCTCGTACTTCTGAGGTAAATTTTCCATTATAGTATTATTCCTCACAGCGCTGCGAGACTGTGTAAACAAGTACAATGATCTGATGTGTTTTCTCGAGCTGATATGGGGGCGTTCACAGTTTGCGTGGATTGCCTCAGACATTTGCGTTTGAATAGCGCGCGCTCTCCGTGGGCGGGGTCACATTACATCTGAATGAGATCTAATTAGCTCGACTGGAATCGCTCTCTTTTAATACAGATTTCACAAGCTGAGAATATTTGTTTTTTATATAAATTACTTCATTTAAAAGAGGAGAATTCAAGCTTCATGCCTGTGTGTCTGTATGCCTGTTTGACTGAGTATTCGCTGAGTTATGGTTCATTTTCGGACGCGTTTCAGAGTTGACTACACTGACAGAGAGAAAGCAGAACTCGCATCATGTTTATTTTTCTTTATTTGGCGAAAAGCACAACACTTTGTTTTTATTGTGAGTATACACAAAAATAATACACACTTAACAGGATCGATTGATGTACAACACAAGCATATAAGATAAAAAGTAATATTTTATTTTATTTATTTTTTTTCACTGATAAGGAAAAAAACGAGCCTATCGCGCCGGCGCGATAGCCGACCTCAGGGGGTTAAGCTATATAAAAAAAAGGACACTGTAAATTTTAGTTATTTTTAATTGCTTTTACTTTGTACACATTGTAAAGTTAGCCTAATCTGATTATGCTGGGATAGCCGATTCCAAGGGTGATGTTTACCTCCTGACATCTGTCCTGTAGTTTTATTCATTTTAGATGTATTATTTATTATTGTCATGGATGAAGTCGATAACTGGAAGCCATGTTAATCTTGGAATAATACGGCCACCGTAGGAGTTAAAACGCCCTCGGAATTGAGAGGAACAGAAACTAATATTCACTGGGTAGTCATATACAATTTCACCGCTAGATGGGGGTAAAAATCACACAGTGTAGCTTTAAGTTAGTCTTTTTTTTTTTTTTTCCCTTCAAGGCTTGCACCTTGGAATCTATTTCAGGGTTTGCGTTCTCGAGCCACCAGGCACTGTTTTGTGCGGATGAGCGGGCCGGAGCAAGTCGAGTGTTTTCTGATTTTCTACTGTGGCGTGTTAGCGACATGAGTTAATAACTAATGATCTTTGCAACGGAAGTGAATCAATCAATCAAAACTTACTTTAGCTGGACAATAACTTTATTCTAGAGCTGCTGTAAAGCCAAAACAATCTCTGTTACTGTAATTTTCCTATTATTTCTGTAAAGCTGCTTTGAAACAATCTATATTGTTAAAAGCGCTATATAAATGAAGGTGACTTGACTTGCACTGCCTGCCACATTTAGCGTAGCCTTCTCTGTCAGCGATGGTTTCTCATGTGATAAATGCAGGGAAATAGTCAGGCTGACAGAAAAGATTTCAGAATTAGAGACACGCATCCAAACTTTAATCGAGGATAGTAAGAATGCAAGGGCACTAGATACTGTTTTAAGTTTATATTTTCACTCGCTGAACACTGACTAAGCACTTGAGAGTTTCGCTCTCCATCAAGCAATCAGCTCAATGGATGCATACCTGTATTTGACATACCATAAACTTTAGTGTGAAGGTGGCAGGACTCACGGTCGATTTGCTGAGAGCGCAAAAATTAATAATAATTATTAATAATAATATATATATATTATTTAATAATTTATATTATCTATATTATCTATATTATCTATATTATTACTATATTATCTATATTATCTATTACTATTTGTTTGTTTGTTTGTTTGTTTTTTTCAGTAACAATGACCAACAATATCTTAAGCACCACCACCAGACCTAAGTTCAGTTAAAATGACAAATATGCATACATGATTACCAAGTTTTAGTTCTAATTACGGATTACTAATATACACTGTATATATATACACTGTATATATATACACACATTTGAAAGCCGCATTTGGCCACATGAATGTCAGTAGAGACTGTGTCTACTAGCCAATCCCCTGTGAAGGCCTCGTCGACATGCAAGCCATCAGCACAGATCCTCAGCAAAGACCACAAAAGAGCAAGGCAGGCCCTCCGCACAGACCTAAGTCTAGCTTAGTCTACATTCTGGCGAGATAAATCTGATCTTCAAGCAAAAGGAACTGGATGAATATTTAAATGCTACCGATCCTGATCTGAATTCTGTCTTGATGCAGCCTGAATCATAATCACTTAATTTATCACTTAACACTAAATATTCAATAATATTATTGATCTGATTGTACTGCCGGACAATGCTTTTTTTTTTTTTTTTTTTTTTTCAGAACTGCTTCTTAAATTAATGCTGTTTTGCTTGTGTTCACATTGTCCACGTCTGTTCTTTTGTGAATCTCTCATGACTGGCATGGCTACTCCTTTCACAGGGTTTTTGTTCTTTGTAAATGATGTGCGTTTACTTAGTGGTAACACTTGTGTTTGCCTCCAAGCCCACAGATGCCGTATGTGCCTTCCTTTGTGGGGGGAGGGGCAAGCCTAGGGTAGGCATCACCAATTCAAAATGTAAATTAAATGTAACAACCCAGCAAGCACTGTGCTCAGAGCCACAACAGCAGGCGCAAGAGGCCCGGCACCGCAGCCTGACGCACAGCTCAATGCAGCTGTAATTGCATTAGCATTATAGCAATGGCTCTCTCAAATCAAATGTTTTTTTCCTAGAGAACTGTGTGGTTTTGAAAAGGCCGCATTCTTCCCTGACTAATTTCAATAATATTTGCATATTCATTACAATTAAGATGACTTTGAGCTGTCGGTTTCTTAGTTAATTTATATTTCTGAAGAGATGACAAAGAGAATGGCAGAAATGATGTGGCACTGACGATTGTGGCGCATTCTCCAAAAATGAACCTTGCAAATGTCAAAATGTTACATTCTGGGATTTGATAGCTACTTCCTGATGATTATGTTCCCTTTAAAATTGTATTTTGAAGGGTTTTCAGCTGCATCTCAATTCCTACAGGTGTGTGTGTGTGTGTGTGTGTGTGTGTGTGTGTGTGTGTGTGTGTGTGTGTGTGTGTGTGTGTGTGTGTTAGTGAGATGTTGACAGCAACATTAGTGAAGCTGCTTTGAAACAATCTGTATTCCATAAAGTGTATATAGAAAAAAATGACACTTGACACACGAACAATAGTAAAACAGACCATTTAAATAATAATAATAATAATAATAATAATAATAATAATAATTCGTTACATTTATATAGCGCTTTTTCTGAGACCTCAAAGCGCTTTACATAGATGGGGGAATCTCCTCAACCACCACCAATGTGCAGCATCCACTTGGATGATGCGACGGCAGCCATATTGCGCCAGAACGCCCACCACACACCAGCTTACTGGTGGAGAGGAGACAGTGATGAAGCCAATCAGTATATGGGGATGATTAGGAGGCCATGATGGACAGGGGCCAAGGGGCAAATTTGGCCAGGATGCCGGGGTTACACCCCTACTCTTTTTCGAAGGACATCCTGGGATTTTTAATGACCACAGAGAGTCAGGACCTCGGTTTAACGTCTCATCCGAAGGACGGTGCTCTTTTGGCAGTATAGTGTCCCCGTCACTACACTGGGGCATTAGGACCCACACAGACCACAGGGTGAGCACCCCCTGCTGGCCTCACTAACACCTCTTCCAGCAGCAACCTGGTTTTTCTCAGGAGTTCTCCCATCCAGGTACTAACCAGGCTCAGCCCTGCTTAGCTTCAGTGGGCAACCAGTCTTGGGCTACAGGGTGATATGGCTGCTGGCCAAATTGGCCAATTTAAAAACTTCACTAAACTACTCTACACTTGTCTAGGTAGACAGCACACTAAATCCTGAAGCAGGTTGTTTTTTGGTATATGGTGCTCTGTGTCGCAATGTCACATGAAGGGCTAAAGTAATCAACGGCATCTGTAATGATGAGGGGTGTCCATCCACAGAACAACACAAATTATTTATATGTGAGTTACACTAATTACGTAAACTATGCATTGAACAGCAAATATTAAAGCTAGGGTAGGCAAATAGGCAAGGCCTCGTTGCTCCTGCTGCTGCTGTTGTGTTGGTTTGTGTCTGTAAGCTTCATATATCTTTCGGTTTTGAATCATTATTTACTATCATTCCTTGTTGTTTATACTGCTAAATATAGCTTACTCAACATCACACATTAACCTGACATCACTAGCTTCAATCTAAATTGTTATTGCTGGCAAGTCGCTAACCTGTTAGCGTGCCATCCATCCGCTCTTTTTTTTTTTTTTCTTGCGCGCACTCGCACCTTTTACGAGTTCATCAAACAACTAGGATCAGTCAACAAACACGGTGAGTCATGCCATCTTCTCCTCTTATTGTCACTTGCACTTCATGAAACATGTACAGCATAGTCTTCTCTGCCAGCACAGGATTTACATGTGATAAATGCAGGGAGATAGTAAAGCTGACAGGGGAGATTTCAGAACTAGAGACACACATCCAAACTTTAATCGAGGTTAATTGTAAGCGTGCAAGGGCTTTAGATACTGCTTTGGATGCGACTAGCTTAGTGAACTCTGTACATTGTTCGGTTCCGGCTGTAGTAGAGCCCATGCAGCAGGGCAATTGGGTGATGGTGAAACGCTGTGGTCGCGGGACAAAACACCGTTCTTCCGCTCCGATTACAACTTCAAATAGATTCTCACCTCTCAGTGAAAAAGGTGTTGCTGTAATTTATAGTAATATTTTCAGAATTATTAAGAAGTCTAGTTTCAATTATAATTATTTTTAAGTGTTGGTGCTTAATATAGCAATATATAGTGTAAATGATAAATCACATTTGAGATTTGTGCTGGCTACTGTATACAGGCCACCATACATACTTTATCAAAGAATTTGCTGATTTTCTATCAGAGTTAGTACTGGCTGCAGATAAAGTCCTAATTGTTGGTGAGTTTAATATAAATGTAGATAACTAAAAAGATGCATTGAAAAAAACAGATTCTAATTATTGGACAAAAAACTTCCTCACGTAATAATCTAGAATAATGTCTAACACTTGATGGCTGCTCTGTCAAGTCTTCGTCGTCAGTTAGGAACCTGGGTGTGCTCTTTGATATCAATCTTTCATTTGAAAGTCACGTGTCTAGCATCTGTAAAACCACATTTTTTTATCTTAAAAATATATCTAAATTACGTCATATGCTCTCAATGAAAAATGCAGAACAATTAGTTCAAGCGTTCATGACATCAAGGCTAGATTTTTGTAATGCTATTATGGGTGGTTGCACTGCACGCTTAATAAACAAACTACAGCTGGTCCAAAATGCAGCAGCTAGAGTTCTTACCAGAACCAGGAAGTATGACATATTAGCCCGGTTCTGTCAACACTGCATTGGCTCCCTATTAAACATTGAATAAATTTTAAAATATTGCTGATCACTTACAAAGCACTAAATGGTTTAGCTCCCCAGTACTTGAGCAAGCTCTTAACGCATTATAGTCCTTCACGTCTATTGCGATCTCAAAATTCCAGCCAGTTGACAATACCTAGAATATCAAAATCGACTGCTGGTGGTAGATCCTTTTCCTATTTAGCACCAAAACTTTGGAACAATCTTCCTAACATTGTCCGGGAAGCAAAAAACACATCTCTTTGGCCTAGCATACACAACACATTATAGACTTCTATAATTCAATGTTAGGCTGCATAGTTTAGGTCAGCCGGAACCGGGAACACTCCCCATAAATCCTGATGTACTTGTTACATCATAAGGAGGATGGCGTCTATGCTAATATTAGTCTCTCTGTTTATCCGAGGTTTACTGCACGTCGCCGGGTCCCGGACGTATCCAGATCTGATGAAGGACCTGCACCTGGACACGATGACAACGCAGTCCTGAAGTGTCAACCAGTCCCCCTCTGTTTACTGAAGTCAGCCGGATCCCGGCCATATCCAGATCAGATGGTGGACCTGCACCTGGACCCATCAATGACGCATCCCTGAAGTGCCAGCCTCACCAGCCCTCTGAAGGCCTCATCGACACGACAGCCAGCACTGATCCTCAACAAACTCGTCTCCATACCGGCGTGATGACTCCGACCTCCAACCAGATGGAATTGGATAAATATTCTGAATGTTCTGATCCAATCTGACTTCTGACCTGTAATGCTGCCTGGATTATAATCATACACTGTTCGCTTGTTGGCCAGAGGAGAACTGGTTCCCAACTGAGCCTGGGTTCTCCCAAGGTTTTTTTTCTCCATTCTGTCACCTGATGGAGTTTTGGTTCCTTGCCACTGTTGCCTTGGCTTTTGGCTTGCTTAGTTGGGGTCATTTAATATTCAACAATATTATTGTTACACATAACACATTATAGACTTTTATAATTCAATGTTAGGCTGCATAGATTAGGTCAGCCGGAACCGGGAACACTTCCCATAAATCCTGATGTACTCTTTACATCATAAGAAGAATGGCGTCTACGCCAATATTAGTCTCTCTGTTTATCCCGAGGTTTATCGCAGTCCGCTGGATCCAGGCCGTATCCAGATCTAATGAAGGACCTACGCCTGGACGCGACTACAGCGCAGTCCTGAAATGTCAACTAGGCTCTTCTCTTTGAAGGCCTCCCTCCCCTCCCTTTACCTATCTACAGATAAAGCGATGTCGGGATAATTCCGGTTGGCGTGGCTACGTGGAAGCGATAAAAATTCTGTATTATAAATTAAGGCCAGACAAGTAGTATGTTGAGGGTTGATTTGCAGGGAAGGACTACATGCCTGCGCACATATATTCAAATGCGCATACCTATAGACTGAACTCGTAATATGCATGTGCACGCCATCAGCGTTCTCACGGGTTCGCGTTTTTGAAGTTTGCTCAGAAAGAACTTAACCCTCTAGGCGCCACGGTTGAGTTTACTCGACAAGATGCGGCACTGATTAAAACGGCCGATTTTGTCAAATAGGGTGTCAAATTTCATTTGACCTCCCCTCCACTAGTTGGCAGACATGTCATACTGCATCCCTGACTCAAAAAAACGTCATGCTTCTATACAAAATCTTCGAGTTAGAGCGCATTGAATCAGTGCGAACAAAAGCGGACCTAGTGTGCGAGTGAGCCATTTTATCAGAGCAATATTGTCAACGTCAGCGAGTATTTGCATTAGATTATTAGGGCCCGAGCACCGATGGTGAGAGGACCCTATTGTTTTTGCTCCGTTTATTCTTCTTCTTCTTCTCCAAAGTGAATCGCTTTTTAGAGGGCCTAAACATGCTCGAAAACTCATGAAACTTTGCACACGCTTCAGAAGTGGTGAAAATTTACGTGTGATATGGTTTTCAGAATTGGGGGGGGCAAATTCGGTAAATTATTGCCCCCACATTTTGCCCCGGCTCCTGGTTTCACGTACAGGTATGAAATTTGGTACATACATGTAATGACCCAATACCTACAGATAAGTCTCTTGGAGCATAGCCCTAAACACAACAGGAAGTGAGCTATTTTGAACTTCCTCCTAGATTTTGGGCATTTTTCGTAATTTCCTGATGTTGTACTTTAACGAACTCCTCCTACAGATTTGATCTGATCCTCTTCAAATTTGGTGAGTGTAATCTTAAGGCCTTTGTGACGTTAAATTGCGAAGATCTAGAGTTTTCGTCGAAGGGTGTGCCCTCGGCGGCCTGACAAATGTTCACCCAATTTCGGCCTTCTGGTGATATATGCATGATCAGATAAGTTCAATATTAATGTTGCTTGCAGTTCCGATGTTGCTAGGCAACCACAGACAGCCTGCAGTAACTCAGCCATACATTTTTCAATCTGCCCCAAACTTCACATGTTTGATAAGAGTCCTGTCCTGAACACATGACCATGCTCATTATGGTTATAGCAATAGCGCCACCTGCTGGTAGCAGGAAGTGTGGCAAATACAAAACGTGCTCGAAAAATCGTGAAACTTTGCACACGCTTCAGAAGTGGTGAAAATTTACGTGTGATGTGGTTTTCAAAATTGGGTGGGGCAAAATGGCTTACTTATTGCCCCTATATTTTGCCCCTGGCTCCTGGTTTCACGTACAGGTATGAAATTTGGTACATACATGTAAAAACCCAATACCTACAAAAAAGTCTCTTGGCGCGTAGCCCTAAACACAACAGGAAGTCAGCTATTTTGAACTTCCTCTCAGATTTTGGGCAGTTTTTGCCATTTCCTGATGTTGTACTTTAACAAACTCCTCCTACAGTTTTGATCTGATCCTCTTCAAATTTGGTGAGTGTAATCTTAAGGCATTTCCTAAAAGCGCCGGGTGGCGGTGGCAGGGGTGCGAGGGCCCTTTTCATCGCTGCTTGCAGCTTTAATTATTATTATTATTAGGGGCCAAGCACCGAAGGTGCGGAGGCACCTATTGTATCCGTTCGCGTTCTTATTATTATTATTCTTCTTCTTCTTCCGCTCTTGGAGTCTATGGCAGCCCATAGAACCGATTGCGGGAAAGTTGTTTTGGTTTGACATTCTGATAGAGGACAGTCCCAACATTAAGTACACCAATTTTGGTGTGTCTAAGTCATTCCCTCTAGCGCCACCACCTGTCCAAAGTTTCACTTTTACTTTGCTAATAACTTTTGAACCGTAAGGCCAATCAGCGAAATCCTTTTTTCCTCTGATTCCTGAGCTCATGCCGATTCGATTGCACCCTATATCGTCATTTTCCGTCATAAAAACATGGCCGCCATTTTGAATTTTCCTAAAAAGGTACTTTTTCGAACTCGTCCTAGACGGTTTGTCCGATTTGCACGAAAATTGAATCGGATCATCTTCAGGCAGTGGTGACAAAAAGTTATTAAAATCTTGTTGATTCGTCAAACCGTTTTTGATAAACGCTCGAACAAATTTTACGTAGCGCTTGCAAAAACAGTCGTAAGGCTGTATCTCCGCAGCGGTTTATCGTATTCAGACCAAACTTGGTACATGTACTCACAAGCATGACCTGAGGCTACATGCTGCGTTTCGGCACAGCGCCACCTACAGGTCCGGAGATATGAAAAATGGCTATTTTTGCTTATAACTTCTGAACAGTTTGTCCAAAAATCATAAAATTGGTCTTGATAGATTCAGGGCGTCATGCCGAGTCGACTGATATCCAATTTTGCCATATCGGCCAATTTGACTGTCGGCCATTTTGAATTTTGTGCTAAAATGCTGTATTTTAACAACGCATGAACGGATTGTTACGAAACTTGGTATGGGTCATCAGCACGATGTCCTGAAGGAGTGTGAGAAGTTTCGAAACAGCGCCACCTAGTGGTGAATTTTTTTTTTCAAATGCTTATAACTTTGGGTGTGATCGACTTATTTTCACGAAACTCATCTCATTGGACTCCTGAATCGTTGCCGAGTCCAACGATACCAAACATGTTAGGTTTCGCCTAACGGTTTGTGTAGCATTGTGATTTAGCGCTTAAAAAACATTAGGCTATATCTTCGAAACCGTTTGTCCGATTGAGACGAAACCACCGTCAGAAGTTTGGAATCATAGCTTGTTAACTATATGCTAATTCCCAAATGTGAAAATATTGATGTTTAGGGGTAGTAATATTCAATCAAAGTCATGTGTCAGTCATTTTTTACGTGTTTTTTCATATAAATGTCTATAACTCCGAAGCAAATTGAGATTTTTGCACCAAAATCGACACATATATGTATGGGCTCACTCTGATGACACATAAAAAAAATAGTGGGACTGAGCCTCTTGGTGGCGCTATAATAGAACAAAACATGAAATTCCCATTGATTTCAATAGAGTTTTGTGAAATAAAATGCTATACTAAACAAATGCATTGGTGTAATATTACGAAACTCAGAATGTGCCTTCAGCACCATCCCCTGAAGGTACTCAAAATATTTCGAAACAGCGCCACCTAGTGGTCAAAAGTTATAACAAAATTTCCAAAAAGGCTAATAACTTTTGAATAAATCTGTCTATTGAAATGCCACTGGTCTTAATAGATTCCTTGGGTCAAGCCGAGAACATAGATACCAAGTTTTCCTTATTTGGCCGAACTTCCTGTCCGCCATCTTGATGTTCAGTCAAAACCTACTTTTTCGAACTCCTCCTAGACCGTTTGTCCGATTTTCACCAAAATCGAATCGTATCATCTCCAGACCGTGCCGACTAAAAGTTATGGATTTCGTGTCGATAGACGAAACCGTTTTCGTATAGCGCAGCAGCAAAGTTGAGGCATGATGCTAATAGCACTATTCAGGCTTTATCTCTGCAATGCCTTGACATATTGACACCAAACTTTGTATGTGTCATTGTCACTTCACTCTGACCACATCACATCAGTTTTGTAACTGCGCCACCTATTGGTCGAAAGTGATAATCCATAAAATCATATTTTTAATTATTGTTTCTATGATTTTTCAGGCATTTTGCATAAAATCCTCTTTAAAGTCTATAATTGCTCATTGTTGCAGTTGGTCTGACACTTTCAGACATGTTGGCATGTCTTGTCGTCTTATTCTGCTTGGCCCCGGTAATTGCTGCTTGCAGCTATATTTATTATTATTATTATTATTATTATTATTATTATTATTATCTAATGGCATCAATAAAGCTGAAGTGTTGGGTCTTCTATTCGCGGACCCTGATTCTAAAGGGGAATATTTGCCTTCAGAAGATATATTTGCCACTGGGTATGTTAGACGAGGTCGAAGTATTCATAGGACAGTTAGGGGGCAACGTGGAGGCAGGGTGGGGAGTCGCAATGACAATGACAGTAGTCCGAGCTGTGCACATTCGGCGTGTGCGCGAGGCAGATCTGGCTGCGCTCGCGCTGCTCGTAGCAGGATCAGAGGCGGTGTGACACCGGGCAGAGGGGCTAATGATTTACACTGTTGATTTACTATCTATTTCCCTGACCATTTAGTAGTGTACAATATGTGTTATTTTTTGTGTGTTCATGTCCTTGTGATGTGTGCGTCTTTGTCAGCTAAAAAAAAAACGACCAAAAAAACATCAACCACAAAAAAAAGAAAAAAAAAATACTAACATTGTCTAAACAGGTCTTGTCTACTTGTGTTTGTGTGTCATATATGAATAATATATATGTGCCCCATACATGGAATCAGAGTGCCTACTGTATGTAGTAAATGGAAAATCTCTACAGCAAAAGGCCAACCGCTGCATGCATTCGGTTTGTTTCTACCATTTATTAGTAATGATTTACACAGTTTGTTTACTATTTACTATTTACCTTAGCATTCAGTATTGTGCAATATAGCATACAGAAGGTGAGGGACATTTTGGGGGGAAAGAAGTGCTGCATTTTATCATTTAAACATGTGACTTTTCATGAAAATTCTATAATCCAAGATGGCCGCCACCATATGACGTCATAATATGCAAATTAGATGGGAAAATGTAATCCCGACATAAACTTTGGGTCATCCTTAATATTTCTCTAATTTACAGAAAGTCTCTATCTTTTATCACTTTTAAGATATAGCCTTTTGAAATTAAGATGTCAAAATCGAACGTTTTAGAAAAAAACCTCTGGCGCCTAAAGGGTTAAGAGTTTTCTGTTAAAACGGTGTCGTGTTAGCGGCCCCTAAGTTAATAACTAATGATCATTGCGACTGAAGTGAATCAATCAAAACTAACTTTAGCTGGACATTAACTTTATTCTTGAGCTGCTGTAAAGCCAAAACAATCTCTGTTACTTTAATTTCCTATTGTCAATGTAAAGCCGCTTTGGAACAATCTACATTGTTAAAAGCGCTGTATAAATGAAGATGACTTGACTTGACATGCGCACCTGATCCTAATTTTATGCATTTTAAGTAATAAATAAATGTGGAGGTGTCCTATCTTTTTACTCACCAAATATTTTATTTCCATTAAGGAAATTTTAAAAATAATTTTAAAGAGACATTTCTTCAGTTTTATTATTTTTTAGTATTATTATTTATTTTACGTCCATCTCTCAATATTGTTAAAATGAAGATCCAATGTCCATATGTTGAAAAAGACCAAGGTTTTCATGGGGTGTCCTATCTCTTTCACATGACTTTATATGTACATGTTTTAATATTTAAACCACTTCTATTATTGATTTCAATCATGATGTGAAGAACGTTTCAACCAGTATAACAAAAAGTGTCTATAAAAACATTTTTTTTTTTTTAAATGGTCTACCCTACATTTAAGTCACAGAAATTCACGTGTTAATTTTCCAGACCCTAAAGTAAAAACACAAAACTTTCATGCAGTGACTGAGTTACAGAAACTTACTTTATGGAGTTCCTGAAGTGATCTTCTGCTGGGTTCTTGACTGTGCAACTGTTCAGTAACCACAGATCAGCATCAGATGGATTCTCTGGAGAAAGAGAGACAGTTACAGATTAACAAGTTACACTAGAAGATTCCCGCCACGATGATCTGTCAAAACTATTCACACAGCTGAAATGCAATATGAGATAATCAGATTAACAGCTGTCTGTGATTAAGATGCACTTGAGAAGAGCGTTTCTAAAACTGCAGATCACAGTAAATGATCTACATGGTAGGAAAACAGTTTCACTACATTCAAATGACCTCAATCCTTTTTTCAAGATACTTTTTTATTTTATTTTATTTTTTTAAATGTGAAACGTAAAGCAAACTATGACTTTAGACTGGTATTGTGCACATTTTAATCTTTCTTTCTTAATGTATGCTCATATTTTTTATTTGAAATGTAAACATGTCCACAAATGCTCCAATGACTCAACCCAGCCCTTGGCATTAAAAGCAGTCTCATTAAAATAAGCATGCAATTCTAGTAAAGCAGAGTCAGTTTGTGCAAGTCAATCACTGACTGAACCCAATATGCTAAAAGCATATGTTCCAGTTTCCATCTCTTTTCTATGATTTTCAATCAGAATGATTGTATAGTTTTAATCATTTTATGTAGACTGCCATATTTCCATTTGCATGTCAGGTTGCAATCTTTAGAATGAACAGATTAAAACAATTATGCATATTAGCATACAAACAACTCTAATAAAGCCCATAACAGACAGACTAATGTTATACTGATGCAACACAAAAGCACAACAGTTTCGACCTGATGAAACACTGCAGAGCAAAGCGGAACTAGAAGGATGTAGACATTTCAATATTTCTAGGTTTTCCATGATCATAAAAAGATTAATAGCATGTGTATAATCTGTATGACCTAGTGGTTATCACACATGATTGCACACTATTTCCATTACAGCACTGAAGAGCCAGATGCTGGATGACACACCTGAGCAACGGAGGCTCGCCTGCAAAAATGTTTATTTATAGAGCACATTTAAAACCAACCAAGGTTGACCAAAGTGCTTTACATGAATAAAAGAACACAATGTACATAAAAAAGATAAAGTAAAAAAACTAAATAAACAAACAAGCAATCAACAGTATGCAAAGAAACCCCAGGATAACATACTAAGGCGTGTTAAAAGCCAGGGAGAATAAATATGTCTTGAGATAAGATTTAAAAGCAGGGCTCTACAGTGCGACTGCATTTGCAACTCAAAATTACTGCATGCGAGATGATGCGACTGTAAAAAAGTATTTAGGAGCACCAGTGCGACTGGCCCGATCAGGCCCAGTTCTATGGGGGTGCTAAAGATGAAACTAAAACCACCAGTAGGGGGCAGCAAGTCACTGTCTTTGTCACTGAATCATTCATTAAATCGATTCGTTCAAACGGCTGATTCATTCAGGAACAAAGCAAGCGACTGTTTATGAATGGGCCTCAGTTAAAACTCAGTTAAAACTAATAACAGCATATTGGCCAAACAGATTTTGCAAACCCGCCTGTGCGTAATTGTGTTTTCAGACTCTGCACTCTGGAAAGCGTGATGAGAAAAGTAGAGTGTGTGTTTTTGCTGCGTTGAGCAATGCAGCCTGCACAATCCCAGACATGTCTGTTGATTTCTTGAAACACAATGGCCAATCAGAGGCGTTTAAGTTAAAATCCACTCACTGCTCAAAGCGCTGGAGTTTGTTCAGTGCTGAGTTATGCAAGCTCACAAATCCTCTCACAAACAAAGTACAGAAACAATGTAAATAAGAGATTCATTGTTCAGTCTAGACAATTTCACTGATTATAAGGGAAGTTTGTGAGATTGCGATGAACTGAGACGAGTGACAGCTTTTTAATATAAAAGGGAGTTTGCAAATGTAATATTGATTTTTATACAATTCAATAAACAGTTAATATGACTTAGATTTTAGAAACAGTACATATTGTCAGATTTTGCCCCATTTTGTCAACGAAAATAGTTCAAAACAAAATCACAGCTGAACCACTGAGCATCTCAGAGCAAACACAGGTGTTTCATTTATGAATGAATCTGCGTTTTCAAACGTATCTAGAGAGTCAATGATTCAATGGCCCATTCATAAACAGTCGCTTGCTTTGTTCCTGAATGAATCAGCCGTTTGAACGAATCGATTTAATGAATGATTCAGTGACAAAGACAGTGACTTGCTGCCCCCTACTGGTAGGTTTAGTTTCATTTTTAAATTATCACTTCAGTTATTTAAATAATTTAATATTTCTAAATTCAAAACCTATTTAAAACACAATCTCATAATATTGTTATCATGAATTTAAATGCATTCATGCCACTTCTGAGCCTTATTAAACTTGATCCATGTGATCCTGATCCAAAGGACACCAGGATTAAATTACACACTTTCAAATGAAAGTTTATACAAGTTTGTTTAGTGCATATTATTTTAGCAATGAATCACACAGTGGTGGCCAAACAAAGGATTTATTCCTTCTCATTCTGCTGTGTTTGCTTAGTTTACTGGTGTACTTTTAAAGATATATTTGTACAGCAGTTATAAGTCCTTAATAAAGTCCTTAATAATTGCACCTATAAAGCAATAAATGATTTTGAGTTTTTTTGTGCTAAGATTTATTCAGGCTCACGTTGTTCAACCCGTATAAAAGGAGATTTGGCTATTTTTAAGGAAATTAATGTGAATATAGACAAGGCTGTGGAGATCCAAACATGACAAAAACAGCACTTCAACAGTCCTAACCAGACTGTTGCAGTGCTGTTTTTGTTGTGTTTTTGACACCGCAACATGCAAAAAAAATTCCATTTCTGCGACATTGCGGCTGGAACATACAAATTAGGACAATGATAATCTCAGGTAATGATTATAAAAGCGACAATGGATATTTTATCTATGTGAACAAACAAGTGTATTGTATTAGTCACTCAGTATGTATTTTTAATAATGATTAATTAGATTATGTATTCATTCATTTTGTTTAGAGTAGTGGTTCTCAACGGGGGCGGTACCGCCCCCCAGGGGGTGTTCAGAGAACAACGGGGGGCGTTGGAAGCAAGATTTTTGAAAGGGGGGCATTCAGGTGTTAATGGGGGGCGTTCACAAGTTTAAATATATAACGCAAATTTTTGTTCATTTACTTTTGTTCATTTTAAGCATTTAGTAATTTAGTTGTAATAAACACTTTAAGTGGGCTATTTAAAAAGTGTTACGACTATGTTTTTGTTAAATTATGTTGTAAAACATATGCTCAGAGTGTGATATCATATTGTGTGTGCACGCGCGTCTATGGTGCGCGTAAAAGAATACCTCAGCAGCGCTCCAAAAAAAAAAAAAAAACACCTCCGCTCCCGCTCTACTCCTGACCGCAAGTCCACCGTCAGTGTTGTAGGTAGGCACTAGGCAGGTTTTTTTGTGTTCATTATTGCATTACGATTGAAAGCAGTATCAATAATGTCAAAAATACGATGTGCAGTCAAGTTCGGGTGTGTGTATGCTGTGAGTGTTCTCACCAATACGCTTGTTGTGATTCGCGGAGTTTTGACGAGTTGTATTTTGACGACTTGATATTATTTCTTATTCAAAAGTTTAGAATCCCTAACATTCTAAAATCTTCCAGTTTAATGCAACATGTAGCCTATCGTTACTTTTGCAACGATTCTATTATTTTTCCAGTCATAGACCAGCGCTCAAGCACTGACTACAATCCAGCGCTGAGAAGAATCGCATTCACGTGCTCAAAAATGTGTTTCGCGCTGACAACAATCTAGTGGTGCCTAGAATCACGCAGCGGAGGAATGGAAAGTTGACAAGCCATTAAAAAGTATTGACTTAAGAAACACTTACATTTTTTTCAAATATTTTCAATAAATCATGTTCCCATTCACTCTGACGACGAATTTTAAAATTAATTAAACTAAATTCTATTTATAAGGTAAAACTTTTACATTTTTAGGCATCAACTAATTCCAATCCCTAATGCCAAAATGTTTTCTTTGTTCACCAAGTAATTTACTGGTCAGGCATTATTGTTAACTCGCAAGACAGTAAGGAGAAAATGACAATTTGATGGATAATTTAAATATATTCTGCAATCACATTTTGGTAATGTATTCATTCCGCCATCACATCTGAGCGCGAAACGCTTGGGTATAGTTTCAAGATATAAAAATAATTAATAATACAATAATAATTTAATTGTTCATATGCGTTTAATCTTGTTAGAAGATTTTTTTTTACTGATTATGAACACAAATTAATAACGACAAACCAAATTAATTGTAATTACCATTGATGACAACAACCAAGGTATTTTAGGCCTACTAATTCTAACATAATTTTTCATGAAAAATCATGATTGTATTTATTTATTTTTCGAAAGTAAGGTTAATTTAAGCAGCTTCTTGCAATACTCTCCTAAATGCATAATTAAACCTAAGTGCAAACATTACCACTTTAATGACCGTCCTTTATTTTTCAGTGCATTTGTTTTACAATATATGGCTACTGTCATGGGATTAATATTATAACTATTATTATGTAGTAGTGTAATGTAGACAGACACAACTAAAAGAGGTTTGAATTTTTCTTTAATTTGCAGTGAATATGGGTTGGCGCTTTTAATTTTGAACTGTCAAAGTGCACCAGATTGATGAATTAAACATTAAAATGCACAAAATTTTCTTACGGGGGGGGCATGCCCCCCAACCCCCCTAGAAGGCCTGAGGTCCACCCACCACAGATTTACCAAAAATCATGTGAGAAAAACTTGTATTGCTATGCCAATGCAGTTTATAGATTGTTTTTTGGATTAATCACTGTGGAGTGTAGTTCCATTGTATTAATAAAATTCAATTTTGCACTTATTTCATCTGTTAACTCTCATTCATTCCTGGTCGCTCATTAGTTTGGGGGTGGGGGGCGTTCAGGGACCTGGATATTGGATAAGGGGGCGCTGGCCCAAAAAAGGTTGAGAACCACTGGTTTAGAGTAAAGTGCTCCTGCAGAGAGACTCTGCCCACACTCTCCTGATTGGCTGTGAGTTTTGACTGATTTTGTCGTGTCTCGTAGTCGTGTTGTGTCTGGTGTTGACAGAAAAATTGCTGGAATCTTACTGTGTCACTTCTGGTTAGGCCACAGAGCTATACTAGAAATACTTAACTTTTTTGGAGCTCACTCAGTACTTTATGGCAGAGAGCATTGTGAACTTTCTGCAAAACATCTCAATTTGAGAAAGTAAGAATACAAGTTTAGAACAGGTGAGAAGTGAAATGGTAAGAAGACCTAACCTACATATGTTAGGACCCTATGAAATCCGTTTTATTTCTTCCCAAATTCCGTTCTATTTCTTCCCAAATTCCGTTTTTTTCCCTGTTATTTTTTTTTTCTGGATTCCATTTTAATGGTTTAATTAAATTTTAATAAATCAAAAAGCATGACTAATTAATTGAATTTAAAAAAAAAAAACAATGATTTGTGTATTCATTTTTAAAATGTTATTTTCTATGATTTTCTTTAAGAAATTCTGTGTTGTGCATTTTTATTTTCCTGGCAATCAAATTAAGGCATAAAACATTCATTTAATTTATCTTTTTAATCATATGAAATTAAACATTTTGTCAAACAAAGTGCTGCACAACAGAGCTTTACTGTTAAAATTAAAACAGGGAAGAAAAATGTATTCATTAAAGTTAATAATTATTATTCATTATTATTATTATTATTATTATTATTGTTAGTATTAATATTACATTGAGACGTAGCTATTATAACTGAACAACAGTAATATATTTGTCACAATTTCTTCAAATTTTCTTTCAAGATAAACCAAACTTTTATAGACCTTTTAAGACCTTTGATTTTATGATATGATGTTTATGATATGACAATATTTATTTGCAAATGAAACAGTAAAATGCTGATGAAGTAACTCAAAGCAGCTCTGGAGATGAAGCTCATGTGTTTATGTCCTCATATAGTGAGGTGGCAGAGGCTGAAAACACCGCAAGCATCACGCGTGCTTCAATGTGTGTGTTGGAAATGAAACTGCACGTTTAAATAGTCTTTAATATTCACAGACACTAGTCTATATCATGACTTGATTTAAGTTTACTGACCTGCTTTTTATTTATTCATAAAAAATGTGACCAATTCTGTGAAATTCCACGCTATACAGTAAATTCTGTTTTTATGACTGGTCCGCATTTTCCGCATTATGGAAATCATAGGGCCCTACCTATATGTCCTTTCTTTTTGGCTATGTAAAAACAGACACATGAGACTTTTGTGATAAACTCAAAAAACACTATCTGAAACTCTTCTGCGAAAGTGATGCTTGTGGGCCTTCACTGTAGGATGACAGCTGTAGAATGAAATGGGGTTGAGAAAGGCAGGATGTCCAAATGATGATGAGGAGGATGAGAAAGCAGGAGTTCAGTCAGGGCTGCATCCGAAAACTTAGGCAGCTGACATGTTGCCTCGTTTGCATACAAAATTACCTCACGAAACTGATTTCGAACAGACTTCTGGGGCAGCGTAACGGTTTAATGATCTACAGCAAAATAGAGCAAGCTTTGTTGATATTTAAACAAATATTTAATTACCACAATAGTAATTTCTCGCTAGAAAAGACATCAGAATTGGAAAATGAACATTTACACACAAACTGACCACCAACCGCAACTTTCAGATGCCTTATTTCTTTTTAGCTAAACTGTCATGGAATGGAAAATATTGAAATGAAAGTAACGACATTATTTATCTTGAACTCTGTTTAATTAAGATTCTAGTTTCCATGACAATTTAAAAATCATTTATGAAGGAAATTATACCTGTATGATATTACGCTGTACCCACATTGGACCAGCGATTTGGAAAATGTATGGATGATTTGGTTACGGGCGCCCATCTTCTGGCGGGATACATGGAATTCATTCGGCACAACCGTCACAGTTATGGGTATTCTCTAGCCGTTGAACGTACATCAGTTGCACAATAGTTATTGTAGTGCATTATGGAATTGACAGTGCACTCGATAATGTCCACTATGGTTTCGGTCACCACTACAAATGGCTGTTCCCTCAAATAATGCCCTTTTAAGGGTATAGGGGACGATTTCGGACACAGCCCTGCTGGATAAATCAGTGCTTCATGAACAGGAAGCTAAACGATTACCTTACATAACCTGAAGAGAAGTGCACTCAACAGACATTTAGAAAAAATATTTGCATAGTAAAATTTAAAACATGCCTTAAGTATAACAGGTTTATTAATTAACCTGGTTAACAAAGAGATAAGGGTCAATTCCTACCATAATTCCCACTAAGAAATGTGTCACTTCGCAGACACACGACAAGTGTGCTTTTTTGTGGTTTGTTTGCCTGAGGTACGAGTAGTCAGTTTGACAAACACAAACACACAGCTGTTCATATGTTTTCCAGAAGTCATTTGCATGAATTTGCCTGTAGGGCAGAGCACAGACAATTGCATAGGCTGTTTTGGGTAAGATCCATCTTCGGTTGAATGGACTCACTGCAACCGTCCTTATCTAAGTCACAAAAGATCTTCCACCACCAACTGCCAAAACACACTCAACCAGAGTGCCGAGTCAGCGTCACACACATTTCAACAATACAGGTTTAATAAAGATTCTCTTTCATTCAGCTTATCACAAAATCTCAAAATGCACAATTCAGTCATTCATTTAGCTGATTTTGGTGTAAAGTGTTTCAGCATTGTTCGAGTAGCAGCTTTAGCCCTGACAAAATTTGAGGTGAACTACAAAGCACATTTAAAAAAAGATACACACCAGCAACCTTCTATGTTCAGACATTTTACGTTTAACATGATAATGACCTAAAACATGCAAAAAAAGAAAATGGAAAAAATTCCAAAGAACGGATCAGATGATATTGTATTCTGGCAAGATCCAGATCACAGATTTCAAGGAATTTTGCACAGAAGAATGGACCAAAAAAAAACAAACAAAAAAAACAATGTTTTGATTTGATTGTAAGTGGACACATACAAAAGATAGACATCTCACAGATTCCTTTTTCATATTTCTTTTTTCTGTATGACCATAAATAACGGAGTAATTTAAGTTTATTGTGCTACAATGTGAAGAAAATCCAGCAATTATTCTGACCCCAGAGGGTTAATGGCTGGCCGTCTAATTGGTGTCCGGCTGTCCGCGTAATAACATAGAATTCATAGACAATTGGAAAACTTTTGGGGCAGACCTGACCTGTTGAAAAGAGATGGTATTCATCCCTCCTGGGATGGTGCTGCTCTTCTCTCTAGTAATATGGCACATAGTCTTAGAGCTCAAACATGACAATCTGGGCTTCAGGTCAGGAAGCAGACAGACTGGCTAAACAGACCATCTGCTAGCTGTCTCACGTCACCAAGGTCCCATAAATCCCATCACATAGAGCCTCTTTCACCTAGATATCATCATATAGAGACTGTCTGTTCCCCGAATTAGGACATACAAAAAACACCTAAACCCATTCAAGGGTAAAAAATTAATTGATGTTCAACAAATAAAATATAGATATAATACGGATGAACAAATGATAAAGCTCGGGTTGCTGAATATTCGATCCCTTACTTCAAAAGCACTTATTGTTAATGATATGATTACAGACTATAACCTAGATGTGCTGTGTTTGACAGAAACCTGGCTAAAACCAGACAATTATATTACTTTATAATTATATTATTCTATATTATAAATTATATTATCCGTATTATATCTATATCTATATTTCAAAGCTAGATTAAAGACACATCTTTTTGACCTAGCATTCACATAATATATTATAGACTTCTATAATTCAATGTTAGGCTGCATAGATTAGGTCAGCTGGAACCGGGAACACTTCCCATAAATCCTGATGTACTCGTTACATCATGAGAAGAATGGCATCTACGCTAATTTTAGTGTCTTTGTTTATCCCGAGGTTTTCCCGCAGCCTGCCGGATCCAGGCCGTATCCAGATCTGACGAAGGACCTTCGCCTGGACCCGATGTCAACGCAGTGCTGAAGTGCCAACTAGTCTCTCCCTATGGAGGATCCCTTTGCCACTCTACAGATAAAGCGTCTTCGGGAAAACTCAATTTGCGTATCTACCCCGAATTGATCAAATAAAATTCTGTATCAAAACTATAAGGAAACACCAGTACTTTGTTTAGGCTTGGTTTGTAGGGAATTACAAACCTGCGCACATATATTCAAATGCACATAACTATAGAACCAATTCTTAATGCGCATGTGAACGCCATCAGCGTTTCTCACAGGTTCATGTTTAAAGTTTGTGTAGAGAGAATGGTGTCGTCTTAGCGGCCCCTAATTTAATAACAAATGATGGTTGC
Source organism: Squalius cephalus (assembly GCF_949319135.1). Lineage (NCBI taxonomy): Eukaryota > Metazoa > Chordata > Actinopteri > Cypriniformes > Leuciscidae > Squalius > Squalius cephalus. The sequence continues at coordinate 28,474,568 of NC_137136.1, read as the reverse complement.
GACGGAAGCGAATCAATCAAAACTAACTTTAGCTAGAAAATAACTTTATTAAAGAACCACTATAAAGCCAAAACAATCTTACCTTAAATTATACGTTTATCTCTGTAAAGCTGCTTTGAAACAATCTACATTGTTAGAAGCGCTATATAAATGAAGATGACTTGACTTGACTTTAAATAAAATAAAATAAAATAAAATAAAATAAAATAAAATAAAATAAAATAAAATAAAATAAAATAAAATAAAATAAAATAAAATAAAATAAAATAAAATAAAATATTACCTGAGTCCACCCCACAAGATTACTGTTATAAACATGAACCTCATCTGAAAGGCAAAGGGGGAGGTGTTGGTGTAATTTATAGTAATATCTTCAGAATTACTGAGAAGTCTTGTTTTAAATATAATTATTTTGAAGTGCTGTTGCTAAATGTAACACTATCTAGTGTAAATGATAAATCACGTGTAACATTTGTGCTGGCTACTGTATACAGGCCACCAGGGCACCATACAGACTTTATCAAAGAATTTGCTGATTTTCTATCAGAGTTAGTACTGGCTGCAGATAAAGTACTAATTGTTGGTGATTTTAATATACATGTGGACAACGAAAAAGATGCATTGGGATTGGCATTTAAAGACATTCTGAACTCTATTGGAGTTAGACAACACGTGTCAGGACCTACTCATTCTCAAAATCATACTCTAGATCTAATATTATCACATGGAATAAATGTTGATGCCGTTGAAATTCTGCAGCAGAGCGATGACATCTCAGATCATTACCTAGTCTCGTGTAAATTACATTTAGCCAAGGCTGCAAAGCCGACTCTGTGTTATAAATATGTTAGACCTATCACTTATGCCACTATAGATTGCTTTATTAATAATCTTCCTGATCAGTTTCATCATCTCAGCATCCCGGATAGCTTAGAAGAACTAGATATTGCGACAGAAACTCTTAACTCTTTCTTTTCTCTTTCACTTTAGACACAGTTGCTCCTTTGCACTTAAAGAAGATTAAAGAAAATAGTCCAATGCCGTGGTACAACGAGCACACTCGGCCCTTAAGACAGCAGCCAGAAAAATGGAGCGTTGCTGGAAGAAACAAAACTAGAGGTATTTTGCATTTCATGGAAAGACAGTTCGATTACATACAGAAAGGCCTTAAAAGCTGCTAGATCTGCTTATTTTTCAAACCTATTAGAGGAAAATAAACAACACCCTAGGTATTTATTTGAAATTGTGGCTAAACTAATGAAAAATAAATCTTCAACCCCAGATGTTTCCAAGCAGCACAGCAGTAATGACTTTATGAACTTCTTTACTAACAAGATTGATAATATCAGGGAGAAAATTATAACTATGCAACCGTCTACTACAGTATCGCATCAGGTAGTGCATTGTAGCCTCCTTGAAGAAAAATTTTATTCATTCGTTGCTATAGGAGAGGAAGAATTTACTAAACTCGTTAAATCATCTAAATCAACAACATGTATGTTAGACCCTATACCAACTAAGCTACTGAAAGAGATGCTTCCAGAGGTCATAGATCCTCTTCTTAATATCATTAATTCATCTTTGTCAATAGGATATGTACCAAAAACTTTTAAGCTGGCTATGATTAAACCGCTTGTTAAAAAACCGCAACTTGATCCTACAGAATTAGTCAATTACAGGCCGATGTCAAATCTACCTTTTCTGTCAAAGATACTAGAAAAGGCAGTATCTTCACAACTATGTTCCTTTTTAGAAAGAAATGATATCTGCGAGGATTTCCAGTCAGGATTTTAGACCATACCATAGTACTGAGACAGCTCTCATTAGAGTCACAAATGATTTGCTTTTATCATCCGATCGTGGTTGTATCTCGCTATTAGTGTTACTCGATCTAAGTGCTGCATTTGACACTATTGACCATAACATTCTTTTAAATAGACTCGAAAGTTATATTGGCATTAGTGGAATTGCACTAGCATGGTTTAAATCATACTTATCTGACCATTATCAGTTTGTAGCAATAAATGAAGAGATGTCTTATCGATCACAAGTTCAGTATGGCGTACCACAAGGCTCAGTACTAGGACCGCTGCTGTTCACTCTGTACATGCTACCCTTTGGAGATATCATTAGGAAGCATGGCATTAGTTTTCACTGTTATGCTGATGATACTCAGCTCTATATTTCTTCATGCCACGACAAAACTTACCAATTCACAAAATTAACGGAATGCATAGCTAATATAAAAAATTGGATGACTAGTAATTTCCTACTACTTAATTCTGAAAAAACAGAGATTCTAATTATTGGACAAAAAACGTCCTCACGTAATAACCTAGAATACTGTCTAACACTTGATGGCTGCTCTGTCAAGTCTTCGTCGTCGGTTAGGAACATGGGTGTGCTCTTTGATATCAATCTTTCATTTGAAAGTCACGTGTCTAGTATCTGTAAAATCGCATTTTTCCATCGTAAAAATATATCTAAATTACGCCATATGCTCTCATTGACAAATGCGGAACAATTAGTTCATGCGTTCATGACCTCAAGGCTAGATTATTGTAATGCTCTACTGGGTGGTTGTCCTGCATACTTAATAAACAAACTACAGCTGGTCCAAAACGCAGCAGTTCGAGTTCTTACCAGAACCAGGAAGTATAACCATATTAGCCCGGTTCTGTCAACACTGCATTGGCTCCCTATTAACCTGTTAAGCTGCATCAGTGCGTGGGCGCACTGAAGCGTTTTTGTATTTATATAGTTCAAAGTTACTATCAGATTTAATGTTATACCTTGACAAACTATACATCATTAAAAAGATATAAGACTCAAGTTTCAGTATTTGACCACTATAGTATTCTGAGAAACTTATAGTGACAGTTATGTCTTAATTTGTGTCAGGAGTTATGAAATGAAAAAATGAGTCGATACCTTTAATATGAATTATGCGCGTCAGCCGCTTTCATTCAGAAAAAAAACTCCGTGCTGTCGTCATGACAGCGATACACAAAACAACGTCCTTCAGGGCTTTTAGCTCAAAAATGTGCAAACTTGGAGAAATATTGATATATTCTCATAGATTCACGTCATATTTCTAAAGACAGGAATAATATTTATTGAATTTATACCCAAATGTGTCGATGTAATCATTGTGAGCGCTTCTTACTGAGATGTGTTTTCAATTCATACCAATAGCCTGAGGGCGCTATATGCACAAAAAATAATCCATATATGGAACATGAAGAAGAGCCATAATCATGTGACATTCCAGGACGTCACTGCTACACACAAAGCTACAGAGATCCCGCTGTAATATGCAGATAAAAGATGTTTTGAAGACAATAAACATGTTTGCTATGATATTTGATTTGCCTGTGTTCTTCAAGCCATGCCAGGTATTTTCATAATAATAGATTATATTTATAATGTAATGCTAATCGATATAGACTTTATCATCGTGCATAAAACTATAAATAATGTTTTCTGTCTGATTTTTTTTTTATCTGAAGCCAAATTATATCACAGAAGATTATTTAAAACACTCGATTGCGTTATGAAGTAAGTTTGGAGCACAAACATGGTTTTAATCTCATAAATGGTCGTGTATTGATGGTGTGCTAAGCTAACATGCTAGCTAGCCCAGGTGCACCTGCCACCAGGGGTTATTCTTTTATGAATTTTGTTCTAAATAAGAATGCTTACTGATATGTTTTAGTGCATTTGACCACTATTTAGTGCACTTCAAATGTGAAGTGAGAACTTTGATAAAAGAAATTAGGGATTGAAACCCTATGAATAGCCAGTCGTTAGTAACTATAATGCAGACAAAAGAAATGCATATTTCGAGCCATAACCAGTCTGGAGAGGTGTGAATGTGTGCAGGGGGAGACTGAGACTGAATGGGGCTCGTTTGCACCACAAAACAATAGAGACAAAAGACTGAATGGATGCTTAGACGATGACTAAACATCAGTAGCATTTTTAGAGTAGCCTAATCAAAATAAAGTCATGACATGATCTTGAAAAACATTTAACTAAATACAGAGTTTTAGACTTATTATCTTCATATTTTAAATATAACATGGTCAGACATGTGGCTTTAGCTGTAGTGCATTTCTAGATTGCTCCAGTGCCAACTTCAATTTTATTTTCATTAATATGTTTCATAAAAAAAAAATTCTAATAACTTTACAAAACTTTGAAGCTATTTAAAAAAAAAAAAAAAACATTATGACAATAATTAATTCTACATTTACAATAAACTACCAGGTGTCAGCTTTCAAATGAGATCATACTTGTGCTTTTAGTGCAAAGGGTTCATGAACTGTATCTGTTTCAGTTTGGGTATGTCATTTCTGGGGATTTTTCAAAAGTGGGGTTGCAGCTTAACAGGTTAAACATTGTATACATTTTAAAATATTGCTGATTACTTACAAAGCACTAAATGGTTTAGCTCTGCAGTACTTGAGCGAGCTCTTAACGCATTATAGTCCTTCACGTCTATTGCAATCTCAAAATTCCGGCCAGTTGATAATACCTAGAATATCAAAATCGACTGCTGGCGGTAGATCCTTCTCCTATTTAGCACCAAAACTCTGGAACAGTCTTCCTACCATTGTCCGGGAAGCAGACACACTCCGTCAGTTCAAACCAGATTAAAGACACATCTCTTTGACCTAGCATTCACATAACACGTTACGCTCCACACGTTTTGTGTTTTGTTTTTATTGATCTGTGCACGTTAGTGTACTTTGCACGTGTTGGCTGTTGTGCTCATTATCTTCTCTCTGTCTCTAGCTCACTATCTCTGCACACAGGTTGCTGTGATTGGCCGAGTTGGATGTCAGTCTTCATTAAGGCGGCGCTTGAGAGCCAATCGGAGGCCGCCCAGCTGGTTTAAAAGGATGGCGTGTTCATTCATGCTTTCTCTCCGGAGCGAATTGAACTCTCTGTAGTGAACTGAGCTCTTTGTAGCGGAATGAGTTTTCTGTAGTGAACTGAGCTCTTTGTAGTGGAATGAGTTTTCTATAGTGAATCGAGTTCTTGTGTATGTCTCTGCCCGCGGACTGAGTTGTGTGCTATGTGCTTTGTTCTTTGTATTGTGTTGTCTACCTTTTCATTTGCTCTGAGGTATCGGGCAACAGCTGATATAGTGGGAAGAGAACGCAGGTCAGTATATCGCGATATACACTGCACCCATAGCAGATGATTGTCTAGACACACTAGGTAAGAAGTGAGCGCCACTTAATGTATTTTCTGTTTTGTTAGGTAGTTCAGTTAGGGTGCCGGATGCACCGAAGATTTCGGTTTATTTTCTACCTTTTTCTTTGGTTAGATTAGGTTTAGGTTAAGGATTGTTTTGTTATATTTTGTTCTTTTCTTTGGCGCTGCTTTTGTTCTTTTCCCATTTATTGTTTGTTTGTTTACATTATCACATTGTACATAGCGCACATTATTATTATTATTAGTTATTTTACTGGATCTAGTGGCTTCGGCTTTATGTGAATAAAAATTCAGTAATTTTTCTCTTTCAAAGATTGTCTGTCATGTTCTTCCACCTCACTTCACATCCAGCACCATATTAATATATAAATGTTACGGTACATTCCCTAGACTTTTAAAGTTCGTAAAACACACATTATAGACTTCTATAATCCAATGTTAGGCTGCATAGATTAGGTCAGCTGGAACCGGGAACACTTACCATAAATCCTGATCTGATGTACTTGTTACATCATAAGAAGAATGGTATCTACGCTAATTTTAGTGTCTTTGTTTATCCCGACTTCCCGAGGTTTTCCCGCAGCCTGCCGGATCCAGGCCGTATCCAAATCTGACAAAGGACCTTCGCCTGGACCCGATGACAACACAGTGCTGAAGTGCCAACTAGTCTCTACCTATGGAGGATCCCTTTACCACTCAACAGATAAAGCAGTGTCAGGAAAATTCGTTTTGCGTACCTACCCTGAAGTGACAAAATAAAATAAAATTCTGTATCAAAATTTATAAGGAAAGACCAGTACTTTATTTAGGCTTGGTCTGTAGGTAATTCCAAACCTGCGCACATATATTCAAATGCACATAACTATAGAACCAATTCTTAATGCACATGTGAACGCCATTAGTGTTTATCACAGGTTCGCATTTAAATTCTATGTAGAGGGAATGGTGTCATCTTAGCGGCCCCTAATTTAATAAATGATCGTTGCGACAGAAGCGAATCAATCAAAACTAACTTTAGCTGGAAAATAACTTCATTAAAGAACCGCTATAAAGCCAAAACAATCTCTGTTACCTTAAATTATATGCTTATCTCTGTAATGCTGCTTTGAAACAATCTACATTGTTATAAGCGCTATATAAATGAGGATGACTTGACTTGAACAAGAGAAGTGAGACGAGAAAAGACTAGATGTAGTAGTGCACGTGATTCTTTCTAGCATAAACAGCATCAGAGCGACAGAGCACACTCTGGCTTGCTTTGACCACAAACACATCATGTCAGACACACACACTCCTGCTTTCCCTCTAACATTGACAAAATATGGCTGTTTAAGATTAAGCATTAAAATATAAACAGTGTGACAATTCCATAAGCACAAAGCAGCAACAGGATCTTAATAGGCCAAATGTGCCGAAAGAACCAAATGAATCAATGAATACCCGTGAGACCTGAGGAAATCATATTTCTGATCATAAGCTCATACAAATCCATCGATCCAGTCAAGTTAAAGTACTTTTACTGCATTAAAAAAAGCAGTGAATACGGGTGCACTGAGGTGAACATAAGACAAATAAAGGTTACATACAGCATTAGGGATGTCCCGATCCGATCCACGGCATCGGTATCGTGCCGATACTGGCCCAAAACGCTAGATCGGATATCGGAGGGGAGAAAAAAAATTATCCAATACCTATGATCCGATACCCATTAGCAGCTAGGGGTGGAACGGTACGTATTCGTACAGAACGTACGTTCGGTGCATGGATTTACACAGAGAATACACGGTATAAAAATAAATAAATCTCGCGTGCACATTAATTAATGTAATACGGAACTAACGTTACTGTTAGATACGCGCATATGCGGGTTCTTTAGTGACACCTAATCTGTAGCCCGCCTTAGCTCTGAACGCGCGTCTATATCGCTTCAAACGCTCACTTTATCATTATACGCGCGCGGCGCGTCCTATTCGCTTTGGTCTCGCGAATGGATTCAAACTGTTCAAGCATCGAACTAGACGCGATAGACGCAAATTTGACGCTCTATTCGCGTTTGGACGCAGCAAAATGAACAGGCTGCGATGTCAAGATTGCAATGCTGGAGTGTGTGTGTGTCAGAGAGAGAGAGAGGCACGGGCGCGATCGAACAGTGGACTGTTAAAACTGCAAAAAGTGTTTAGCCTACTTATATTTGTGTAAAACACAACATTGTGCTTTTGTCAAACTGTCAACTCTTGTCAAACTGTAACTGTCACCCAACCAAAATCACACACACACACACACACACACACACACGCTGTTTAAAAGCAAAAATTATCTCATCTTTTGGACATTCATCATTGCATTGGTTTTCATTTCTTGTCCTAAAACAGAGCACTAATCTGTTTATTTTTAAGTTACACATTCTACATTGAATAAAAAATAAAATCAAATGTGTTTTTAAAAGTAGTATTATTTTATACAGAAATAAATTATTTATAATTCAGATGAGAATAAAGTTAAGGTTAATTAAAATTTTAAGGAAACAAATATATTGATCTGAAATATAGCAAATTAAATTCATTCAGGTTATACATATCTCAAGGTCTTTTGAATAAAGGCTGGCAGTCTTTCATTATCAACTGTTGTTGTGGACTATATACTGGAGAAGTATTTGTTCTCCATTTGAGTGAGATGTTTTTATGTGGCTAATTGAGCAAAGTGCTTCCATTATATTTTATTATTATTAGTATTAGTTCAAGAATAAAATAAAAATATCGGATTGATATCGGTATCGGCAAATAGCCAAAGCTGCGGCATCGGTATAGGTATCGGAAGTGAAAAAGTGGTATCGGGACATCCCTATACAGCATACAGGGCCACAACTGACGAACAAAATAGTGACTGATGTGTCATAGCTTCAGCATGTCATGCAAAAACGTGACTGGAACTGTAAGAATCCACCTTTGACCTGGAAGATGAGGGATGACACACTGCCCATCCCAGAAAGTGAAACTCACAAACATAATGATGAATTTAACACTGGGTAATACACTCAAAGCCTCAGAGTGACGATAACACTTCATGTGATCAGCCCTTAAAAACTCATCTTTAAAGCATAAACAAGGCCTTAACATCCACTGTGAGCATGAGCGCTTCAGTTTCACTTTATTTCAATATCTGTGTTATGGAAAATATTTTGGGGTGTCAAATTTTTCAGTTAGGAAAATATATAATTTACATGACGTGACTAATGTAATCTAATTTGTGTAAATGTGACAAGACAAAAATAAACAGCCTATCAGGCATAAGATAAAAAGTGAATGTATAGTACAGATTGTGAATTAATTTAATAAATGTGGTAACCTGGCTTTTCTGGAAGTCGTAAAGTAAAATAAAATATCTACAAATAGTTCAAATGTCTTAATACTTGAATTTTTTAATTTCCTTAAATAAAAATGACTATTTGTGAAAGCATGTCAATCTGTATGAGAACTTATGAAAAGTTATGATTACAGTCCTCTTTCAAACCATTTTTTTTTAATATAGAGCCTGAATATTTTGAAGCTTAAATAGCATTAATGAAACGCATGATAATCAAACAATACAAACACACAAAACAAAACAGAAAGTGGTCTTTTTCAGACAAAACAATGTCAAGCAGTGCATCATGTTTTCTCTGCTTGTATTTGAGCAGAAATATAAATCACATATAAATGGTCATATAAATGAAATGGTCATATAAATGAATATAAGGTCATATAAATGAAGAGGTCTTCCAAACAATAATATTCATTAGAGTATTGTGTGAATGTGGTTAAAATCTCTCAAGACAGCACCAAGGACATTAAAAAACCTAATAGGTTAAAAAGGAGATTAAAAACCTAATAGACATTGAGTAAGCCACTTAGAAGCAGGGCCTTTTTTTTCCATCTTATTTTACTAATGTAACTATTAGAACTTGCAAAACCACAGATACTGTATACTTTTAAAACTCCAAGCCCTATGGATGCAATCCATATGCACTGAAATGAGTTTTCATACATGAGATTGCAGGGTGAAGAATACACATTGATATCACAAATGGACAGTATTGGGGCAATAAAAACACCCATCACCATTCATTATATTTGTGTAGACAGCATTTTTTTTTTAGAAGTGATGACGAACACTTTGAGGAACATTGTGAATACTTGAATATGGGGGATTTTCATCTCCTGTCAGATTTGTTGGATTGAAAAGTGTAAAGAAGTGAAATTAAGGTGGAGTCAAGGCACCTGTCAGGGTCATGATGAGAGGCCGTCAGAGCGATGGGGGCAATACCACTCTCCATTCTGTCATTACATTTTACTTGCTGCTACGGGCACCAAGACATTATGTCCCCAAGGTCACATGTGCACCAAACCTGAATACATTTAGAGAGAACACTGATTTCATCCATCCTGTGATTATTGGCTTCTATCAGGAATCTTATGAAGCCAGAAGCTAAGGGACATTTTCCTGCCTGGAGATCAAATCTCTCAATCATCCAGTCTCAACCCTGATCCGACACACCTGTCAGTAATTATCAAGTGTTCCTGAAGATTTTTAATTAGCTGGTTTAGTGGAGTTTGATCAGGGTTGGAGCTGAACTTTGCAGGAAGGTATAGAACCAGGAACAGGATTGGGCACACCTGATCTAGGTTATCTGCCTCTGAATTTAAAAACATAATGTAGTTGTGAAGATGCCCTACACTACAAAGCATTAAATCACAAGAACAGAATCCTCAGAAACATCCGCTCTGCCTGTTGGTGTCAAACATCACTCAATGCACAATGCACCTCAAAAAGTTATTCAGTTCTTTCATCTTTCACTTCTGGAGAGAATATAAGGCAAACACAGAGGTGTTTATGGAAAGCAGCTGCTTGCATAAAGACCATGAACATGTAGAGATGTGCAGATCAGCTCTAGCTCTTAAAAATGAGTCATCCACCCGGGCCGAACCTATGAATTTCTATGATTTAGATACCCGCACCAAACCCACATATGTCATATGATATTTTAATATATTACACTGAAGTAGACTGCTTGTAAACAAACATTTATTTAAAGTAAAAGTTATTTGTTGGCAAAATTACATTTGCTTAAAAGTCTAAACATAGACTTTACTTTGACTTTATAGACTTCTGTCACTATTTCCATCACTGCACATTCCCGAACACACACACAGAAAAATAATTAAGTCCAGCCCAAGCAAAGGCTGCATATATAGGCTAATTTATGAGTCTTGTGGCCATCATATACATACAGCGCTTTAGAGTCGTTACACACTATCACATAACCAGCACTTGATTCATCTTGATTCACTAAAATGCTCCCAGACAGTACTCTCCTTTCCTTCCTTTTGTATTGTTTGTAATTCTCCTTTTTGGATTTTCTCTCAGATCTGTTTTGCCTCCATTGCTGCTTAAACAACCACACGCTTAATGAGAGTCTACAAATTAGTGCCTGACAAAAAAAGTTTGAAACATTCACATTTTAGAGAATATAGCTAATATTTCTATCATTAATGATTTATCTCATCCACCCACAACCAACCCGCCATTAATTAATCAGAATGTTGTTTATTTTTTTATTACTTGGCCCAACCGACCCCCGGATATAACCTTGATCCAAGCATCACTAATAACATGTAAGTTGGATATAAAAAGTGACAATAAAAGGAAATCACTGTAGTTGGTCAATGCTCCAATGCATGATTCACTTGTCCGTGTGTGTACGCATAAGCATGGGAGCGCATATGAGCCCAACGAGTGGATGGCTGAGCAAAACACATCCACATAGCATCTCTGTCACTTTGGATGGGGCCAATTCAAACAGCATCCATCCCTAGACACCAAACACACAATGATGGTCACTCTCACACATACAGACACGAAACGCATGATAAAAGTAGCAGCTGCTACATGTGGACACAGAGAGATAAAAAGTGGCCATGTGAAAGAGGAGTTCCCTCCATTTGGAGCGCTTGCTAGTTTCAATGTGCAAATGAGTTCACAAATGATACTTGTTAAGGGGGCAAACGTGAAAAGAGAGGAATCATCTTTCTGCCATTGTGTGTCAGAGATGCTTTGGATCATTAAGGATGTTGTTCTAAGTAAGATGGCACCAGGCCAGGTGTGAGGGGTGTCATAACGTCCTGCTGAACACACAAAGATGCCACAATGTGCTCTAAAGGCCTACAAGACAAAATGACCCGTGGTATTCATTTCACAGATCTGTAAATTCTTGATGGTCAACAGCTCTAGGGGGGGATTTGGTCAAAAAAAAAAAAAAGAAATGCGATGGGGTCTAACTATCACAGGAAGCAATCTGCAACTGTCTCAACCACCGTGATATAAAACAGCAGGAGAAAGACAATTCAGATTTAAATACTGTCGTCGAGACCTAGAACAGAGCTGAACAGAGCAGTACAGCTGAGGTTGCTGTTACTCAAGTCAACAGCAATATGAGCCCAATATGAGTCTTACTTGAACCAGGAAGTATTGTCCATATTAGCCCGGCTGTGTCAACGCTGCATATATTTTAAAATCTTACTGATTACTTATAAAGCTCTAAATGGTTTAGCTCCTCGGCACTTGAGCGATTTCTTTTCCCACTGTAGTCCTTCACGTTCACTGCAATCTCAAAATTCTGGCCAGTTGATAATACCTAGAATATCAAAAATCAACTGCAGGGGGTAGATCCTTTTCCTATTAAGCGCCCAAACTCTGGAACAGTCTTCCTAGCCAAGGAGGCAGATACACTCTAAATCTAGATTAAAGACCCATCTCTTTAAAGATGCAGCAAGCGATCACTGAAACACTGTTTATATTTGAAATCATCCCAAAAAAACATCCCTCCCTTCATTTCAAAACAAACATCCCTCATCGCCAGCAAAATGCACAAACATGCAATGCAAGAGTGGATGTCTCTATCATAGCTGAAGCTAAGCAAAATAAGCAAGATTTCATTGTTAGTCGCCAGAAGCACACCAGCTCCAGACAATGATACTCAATACTTTCCTGTTACTATAGCTTACATTACAACAACAGCGCATTTTGATTTTTGTGAAACATAGCAAAACCAAATGTTACTCACGTACACTGTAAAAAAAAAAAAAAAAAAAAAAAAAAAAAAAGTTGCTGCCTTAAACTTTTAAGTACAATCAACTTGGATGTTTAAATAATTTCAACTTAAGTTACATTAAACTGACTTAAAAAAAATGAGTTGAAAATTGCTTAACTTATTTTTGACAACATATGTTGTATTGACAACATATCAGCCTTCTCTCACAAGCCTTTTAAAATTCATGAATTCCAGAAGAGGCCAATGGCAGCCATTATCTATAATTTACAGCAAATCATAAAATCAGATTAAAGTTCCATGTTATGAACTCTTTTTGACTCGATTAGTACACAATTTCAATTTGTTTGTGTGATGTAGAACTGTGGGTGTCCTGGAAAACCTCTAGCATAAATCAGTCACGTAGGCCAGCGTGTATACGCATAAAGGTGCTGGTCCAAGATGGCTTTGCCCATAAACTCAGAGCTCTGGCCTCCCACACAATAAACAAAGGTGGACAGGTAGGAGACTGATAAAAAGGATTGGCTGGGGGAAATCTGATCTGGTCCCAATATTACAGTAACTTTGTTTGAATTCTAAGTCTCCTGAAATGACACAATCACTTTGAATGATGAACAGATTTAAATTTAAAAGATTATCTAATCAATAGATTGATCAATGCAGGCATACAGAGACTACATCAAAAGAGGAGACACAAACATCAAACCTTGTTCTTCTTGAATCTGCATGTGTGCACAGTGATTAAGGTTTTGAAAGTAAGGCCGTGTCCACCAAAGCATTTGTTTTTTTCTCAATTATTTTCAAAAGGAACTCCGCATATTTAAAAACTGCAGCAGCGTGACAAGGTGCTGAGTGTCTATTTCACGGTCCTCATCACTGTCAATTTTTACCCAGCCGACCAATCACACTGGAGGGGGGGCAGGACAAATACCAAACCGACCAACCGACACACATTGCTTGTACAACGACAACAGACTACAAGCAGCTCAACAAAACAAAATCATTTAACACTGCTAGCCGTTTTCAGAAAAGTGGCTGGCGGATTAAGATGGCTCAAAAATGCTTTGGTCAACACATGGCCTAAAACAATAAGTATCACAATGAGTTTGTTGATAATAGTCACTAGGGATGGCGAAAACTAAACATTTTCTTGACTGACCACTGAGTCTCATTAGCCGGTTGAAACCGGTTAACCAATTAGTTTAAAATATGCTACGCTATTTGAAATAACAGCCATTTCGAGCCGCGCCTGCAATTTCGCAACTCTGTCGCATCTCTCTGCCGCTCTGCCTCCCGCTCACACACACTCACGTCACTTTTTTTAAATCGAAACATGAGTCCCGCAAATGCGGCGCCGAAGAGCTTGTATGTAATCGGAGGACAAATGGCTCCTTAGTTTCGAAATGGTTTGGGAACAAGGTGATCGCGTTGAAAATAAAGGCATTTGTCTAGTGTTAGAAGCTCATTTGAAACATTGCCGCGGCTCATTTAAGAAAATGACAGCTCCGAAGAGACGCGAGTTATGAAAAAATGAGTGTGAGGGATTTGTTCACTTCACACAAAAAGATCTTGGAATGAGATGGCTAACTGTAGTAGCGTTTAGTCCACTGTCTATAATAGCCTAATTTAGAGATCACTTTTTTTTTTTTTTTTACCGACTACCGACAACTTTGAACGGTTAACGTTGATACGGTCAACCATCGGTCAAACGGTCATCGGTTAACATCCCTAATAGTCACCTTCATTTACTGTATATAGTGCTTTTAACAATATGGATTGTTTCAAACCAGCTTTACAGTGATAATAGGAAATTACCGTAACAGATTGTTTAGGCTTTACAACAGCTCTAGGATAAAGCTATTGTCCAGATAAAGTGAGTTTTGATTGATTGATTCACTTCCATTACGAAGATCATTAGTTATTAACTTCTAAAACAACACCGTTCTAACAGGAAAACCCTTAAATCCCTTAAACCCTTAAATAATAAACGGTGTTGATTGTTTTATCTCAAAATAAATAGCAATTGAAAATCATAGATTGCACTGAGCCCCTCCAGTATCCATTCTTTCTCACTGTTAATCCTGCTTCACAGATTAAGATGTGGTAAAGTGCTTGTCTAAACACCCAGCAGATATGAGAGCCAGTTTAAGGTCACTACATCATGACCCACTTGACTCCAAAATCTCAATTTGCTGTGACCTTGGGAAAAGCAGTGTTTTAGATACACTCCACTGCACTAACTCCATCATGACAGCAGCACTGCAAACAGCTCCAAGATATCCTGAACCATGACACTTGACACTTCCAGCGTATTAAAGCTAATCAGGCCTTTTTCTTTATTTTATAATCATACCGGGGCATATGGGATTAAGTGCCGAAAAAGTGCTGGTTCAGGCAGTCAGAAGATCCTCCACCCTATAAACTGTAATAAGCCATAGTGAGTGACCATTTCTCAACAGCTCAATGATGCCTAAAACGAGATCATTAAAGAGTTTAAAGTCATTAAAGCAATAAATGTTGACTCTGACAGCATCAGCCTCCTTTCCCTTACTCATCTGATAATGGCATTTTCTCTTACTCTACTCAAAGCTCAGAATGTGATTATCATAACTTCTGATCCTGCTTTCACTTAATTGACTCCCCATAAGAAATAATTAAATATAACATGCGTCCTGAAACTAACAGCAGGGACTAGTGTATGCATGTGAGATATAGCTAAAAATTGATATCTTGATATATATACACGTACATATCAGGGTTTTTCCTGCATAGAGAATTACGAGGCGGCCGCCTCCGTCATATTTTGTGCCACCTCCGGCTCTCGACAAAACTCAGACAAATGCTCAGATAACCTTTTTCCACCGTAACCATTCTGTTGCGGGTTCCCGGCCTGTGTCCATTCTCAAACCGTATAGTTTGCCGATAGTGCTGCGCGGATCATAATCCGCTGGTCGGGCGGGCCAAGTAATAAAAAAAAATCCAATTAATCAAGGGTGGATGACAGATGAATCATTATAATGTGTTGAGTTTAATAAAAACATGGAAACTCTCATCACGGCAAAACGCAATGAACGTGCGTCACTCTGTTACTTTCATTTTCAACAACATAATTCTCTTCAGGGAAAACCAATCGGCAAAATCGGCAGGAAAACGGCATTTGAAAAAAAAATTGTTTGCATTTCTTATCTCCTTATGTCGCTAGTAAACACACTCAATGTATTTTTTTTTCAACACATCCCATCATTTTTTAAATATCGGCCTCTACCAAATGGTTGATATGTCAATTAAAGGTAAAAGAAAAAAAAAATTCCGGAATTCATACACATGAAAATCAGAAAATAAAATTGACGGCGTGTTTCTTGAAACAAAAAAGCCTAAAATGCCATTATATTACTATTTTTTTATTATTTTTTGAATGCAGAAAGAATGTAATGTCTTTGTTTTTTTTTTACTTTTAGTTATTTGTTATTTATTTTTGTTTATTGTTAAAAAACAAGAAAACAATTTCCTGTGTTAAAATGAAAACCTGAAATATTTAATGGCATACTTCAATAAATGAAGATGATTCAATATACAAAAATATTTTATTTTGATTGTTTTTAAATAAACTAGTATTATAGTTAATATTTTCATAGTTCATATGAAAATGTGTATACAATTTCTTTTACCTTTAAGTGCCATCTCAAACATTTGGTAGAGGCCGATATTTTTAAAATTAGGGGATGTGTTGAAAAAAAGACATTGGTTGTGGTTACTAGCGACATAAGTAGATAAGAAATGCAAAAAAAAAAAAATTTCAAATGCCTTTTTCTTGGTGGGGCAGTTAAAGGGTTAAGACGCCCACCTGCCACCACCTACTGGTGATTTAGTTTCAAAGTATCATTCTTTTCAACATTCCTTATTTGTGTATTCAAAAAATATTTAAAACAATCTCATAATCTCATTTAATACAGCTGTAATGTTTCAATGTAAATGTTTTAATTTGATTGGTAACAGATAGTGTCTTATTATTCTAATTGAATGTATTGATCAAAATTAAGGATTTGAAATAAAAGGTGGAGCATACATTTCATAAAATTAGGGGGAAAATGCCCTTTATAAAGGTAAAAAAAAAAATTCTGATAAGAGTGTTTTCCAACAGTGATGTAATGAAACACTGACAATTTAAGTTTGAGGGGAGTAGCCTAAAGCCTCTGTTTTGGCTATTTAGGAAATATACTTTTGCCAAAAGAAGAACTTTTATTTTAAATAAATGTTAATTTTAAAGCAGCCTACTTCAGTGTGATGTGTTACCATATCTTCATGCTTAACACTGAGAATTATAATAATTGTAATGTGATGATCAGATGTAGATACCTAAATCAAAGAATATCGTAGGTTCGGGCGGTTGACGGTGGATTATTTATTTTTAATAATCATAGTCAGCATTTCTCTCCCTCCAGACATGGCGAGTTGAGTTGATGCCAAAGAGCTCAATTGTGGTCTCATCTGAACACAGCACTTTCTCCCAAGCCTTCTCTGAATCATAGATGTTCATTGGCAAATTTCAGATGGGCCTCCTGTACATGTGCCTTCTTGACATGACAGAATAATGATGCTTGGTGACTTTAATATACATGTTGATTCTGATTGTACTGCTGCAAAAGACTTTTTGTCTGTTCTGGATTATTTTGAAGTATCTCAGCATATTGACTTCCCAACACATTCTCACTCTCATACTCTCGATCTGCTCTGTACTGTTGGTATTGACAATGTGCATACTCATGGTCATGATCTGGGCATCTCTGATCATAAACTAATTCTCTTTGATTTCTCACTCCCCATTGTAAAACCTATAACCAACACTATCATATCCTACCGAAATCTGAAAACTATAACTGTTGAAAATTTCTCCGCTGCCATTGCTGTTTCTGCTCTTCCTTCCTCACTCAATCTGCTGTGTCCTGATGAGATAGTTTCTACCTATGATAAATCGATTGGTGATGTATTGGATGAGCTTGCTCCTTTAATAACTAGAACTGTTCCGTCTACTCATTCCTCTCCTTGGTTTACCCCTGAGCTCAGAGTTCTGAAAACTCAATGTAGGCGTCTTGAAAGACTCCACAACAAATCCTCCCTTCTTGTCCACGCCATAGCCTATTCTGATTCAGTAGTGAAATACAAAGAAGCACTTAACATTGCACGCTCTAACTATCTTTCTACTGTTATTAACAAAGCTAAATGCAAACCTAAAGCTCTTTTCACAGAAATAAATAAACTGGTCAAACCGTCCACCGTAGCTCTTACTGGTTCTGCTGATCTTTGTGAAAGTTTTCAGTCTTTTTTCCTTCAAAAAATTGACAACATTTATCAGTCGTTTTCTTCTACTGCAGCTACCCCTTCAACTCCATATTTGATTGGTTGTCCGCTAGACACTTTTTCACTCACTAATACATCTGTGGTTGAAAAATTGATTAACAAATCAAACTCTACCTCCTGTACACTTGATCCTATTCCAACATACCTTCTAAAAACTCATTTGTCTTTACTCATTCAACCTATTACCCACCTTATTAACAGGTCTCTTGCCACTGCCACTGTTCCGCTTAATCTGAAAGTAGCGGCCATTACTCCAATCCTCAAGAAGCCCGGCCTCGACAACGCCATTCATAGCAATTATAGACCAATATCAAACCTCGCTTTCGTTGGCAAGCTACTTGAGAAGGTAGTTGTGGCACAACTGCAATCACACTTAGAGAGACATAATCTCTTTGAACCTCTTCAATCTGGTTTCCGTACATACCACAGCACAGAAACAGCTCTTCTAAAAGTACTAAATGATCTCCTTCTGGCTTCTGATTCTGGTGCACATAGTATCCTGGTTCTCCTTGACCTCAGTGCAGCATTTGACACTGTGTGCCACTCTACACTTATCTCACGATTGTCTGCAATAGGCATCACGGGTGCGGCACTTCAGTGGTTGACCTCGTATCTATGTGATAGACAACAATTTGTTAAGATAGGTAAGAATCGTTCACGCTCTGTGTCTGTTTCTCACGGTGTGCCCCAAGGCTCTGTACTTGGCCCGCTTCTATTTCTAATCTACTTGCTACCGTTAGGTCAGATCATCAGACAGCATGGCCTCAATTTTCATAGCTATGCTGATGACATTCAAATTTACTTCACAATCAATCCCAACTCATCATTTCCACCCTCTTCAGTTATCTCCTGCCTCCACGAACTTAAAACATGGATGTCCTCTAACTTTCTACAGCTTAATGCTGGTAAAACCGAAATCCTGTTGATTAACCCTAGATCACAGGGCTCACCAAGACATGACATTTTTATCGATATAGATGGTATTGAGATTAGGCCTTCAAAAACTGTACGGAATTTGGGAGTTTTGTTCGACCCCACGCTCTGCTTTCACTCACACATTAGTCAGACTGTCAAATCATGCTTCTTTCACCTGCGGAATATTGTGCGTGTTCGCCCATCTCTTACCTTTATAGATGCAGAAACTGTCATTCACGCTTTCATCACTTCCAGATTGGACTTCTGTAATTCATTATACAGCGGACTACCCACCAAAGCAATACACCGCCTTCAAATGGTACAAAACTCTGCTTCCCTCACATATAATAAAAAATCTGCCCATATCACTCCTATCCTTCAACAACTGCACTGGCTTCCTGTCATAAACCGCATCCAATTCAAACTGTTGGTCCTAGTGTATAAAGCCTTCCATGGCCCGGCACCCAAATACCTTGTTGATTTGGTACAGCCATATCTTCCAACTCGGGTCCTTAGGTCCAGCACTGAAAACCTACTCGTAGTACCCCGGGTCAGACTCTCTACGGTGGGCGGTAGGGCTTTTAGTGTTGTTGGCCCAAAGCTTTGGAATAAGCTGCCCCCGAATCTTCGTGCGGCCGACAACATCTGGTCTTTCAAAAAACAACTTAAAACTCATATCTTCAAGCTTGCCCAATAAATAAGTATCCTCGACACTGTTTTCCCTGTTCCCCACTTTCTCAGCCCTATTTGCTACTTACTTTGTCGTAATTGTATGCTTTGATAGTACAATATGTTTTTCTTTGATTCATGTCAATTGTTTGTCTGTTATAAGCAGATGGTCTTTGTATCTGTTTGCTTGCTGTTTGTTTGTTATTTGTATTGCATTGTGAAGCGACCTTGGGTTCTTGAAAGGCGCTATAGAAAATAAACATATTATTATTATTATTATTATTATTATTGAGCAGGGAGAACTTGCACGAACTGCAGGATTTCAATCCATTGCGGCGTAGTGTGTTACCAATGGTTTGCTCTGTGACTGTGGTCCCAACTGCCTTGAGATCATTAACTCTCCTCTCGTGTAGTTCTGGACTGATGAGGCAAGATCTTGCATGAAGCTCAAGGCTGAGGGTGATTATATAGTTATTTTGCATTTCTTCCATTTCCGAATAGTCGCACCAACAGTTGTCTTTTCACCAAGCTTCTTGCTAATGGTCTTAATGGAAATCATCTATGATTCTATGATTAATCTTGTCCCTGACATCCTTTGAAAGCTCTTTGGTCTTGCCCATGGTGATGGAGAGGTTGGAATGGAAGATACAGATTCTGTAGACAGTTGTCTTTTATACACATAACGAGCTGACATTAGGAGTATTTTGGCTGAATCAGAAATCGCCCCCTAAATCCTTATGTTAATCCACTTATACTGTTCACTTGACGTAGTGAATGAAAATGAGTGATCGAATTCGGACATACACTCGTTGTTGCGGTGCAGTGTGGGATTGAATGAGTGCACTCAATAACATCCATTATGGTTTTGTACACCACTACAAATGGCTGTCCGCTCAAATAGCGCCCTATTTAAGGGTATGGGGGCGATTTCAGATTCAGCCTTTCTTAAAGGGGACATATCATGCTAAATCCACTTTTTTTAGCCCCTAAATGCATTTTGTTGTATATTTTTAGCGTTTAGAAGTATAGAAAATTTGAAATTAGTCTCTTCAGGTGTTTCGTTGATATCTTTATATTCTGTTTTGGCCTTATTTTATAACCTGTTCCGATTTTTCTATTCTCTATGACGTTTTGTGAACAATTACGTCACAGTATTTGCAGCGGAACTGCCAAATAAGGACATCGACTACCGGCTCAACACGTCGAGCAATCCTCCATCTTTATTTCTCGCTACGATTTTGTAGTCCAAGCTCAAAGATGCAGAACTTACGAGAGGGTAAGTCAAAATGTTCGGTTGTTGGATGTAGTAACCCACAGGCTTCATTACACCGTCTGTATCAGAACCTCTTCGAAGTGCCTGGTTGAGTTTTATTTTTAACGGAAATGTACCCATAAAGTCATTTTTGTGTGCGCGAACGCGAAGCACTTCAAGGATAACTACTTCAGCAACAACAGGGTTTTTCCTGCATTGAACTTGTTTTAGCGCCCGCCAAAGCAATTTTTTTTTAAACTAGGCGCTGTCTTGCTCTCTCTCCCTCGCACATATTAATCAAAATAAATCGACACGGTGGTAAAAGGTCGGAAGACCAAAGTTTCATGTGGAGCATTCGGAGATATTTTTTTCCTGAATTACCGTGTGAATTGTGCTAAATAAGTTGCCTTATCTTTTCTGAAAAGTGTTCCGGGCATTAAGCTGACATAAAACAACACTTTAATAAAACGAAAAAACTATCCAATGATGAAATGTTTTCTGTGTTGACACAAATCTTGGATGTCCAAAAGTTTCTGTGCCGCTAGATAATCGTATCTCTGCTATCAAAATACAAAAATGGCCGAACGGGGTGGAGTTGAACCGAGTGTCACCTCTACAACCTGGAGAGGGGGCGGGGTATGACGTGTCTCATTTGCATTTAAAAAGACCGCACCAAAACGAGTTGCTCTCAGACGCACATCAGAAAAGGGGCCCATGGAGCTATAATAATGAGGAATTCAGACCCAAGCATTGCAGTTCCTCTTTATATAGACCACAAATGTATGATTTATATGTAAAAAAGAACGATTTAAAAGCATGATATGTCTCCTTTAAAGTGATAGGACTAATCTGTGTGGCATATAACCAATCTGAGGGAGGCAGAATCCTTGCTGGTTGGTAAGGGATCAAAGTGCTTATTTCAGTCAATCAAACACTAATCAATTTATAACCTTTATATAATGTGTTTTTTCTGGATTTTTTTCTCTATCCATTAAAATAAATCTACCATAAAATTATAGACCCTTAATATCTTTGTAAGTGGGCAAACTTACAAAATCAGCAGGGCATCAAATTATTTTCCCCACTGTATATAATCCCCTCAGGGCTATTCAACAGAGCAGAGTTTCAATTGATAATTTATTTTGACTATAGTCAAAGCATTTGTGCCAATATATTTTTTATTATTATTATTATTATTATTTTTATTATTATTATTATTATTATTATTATTATTATTATTATTATATTTTTTCCAATGTATTTGTTCTGAAGTCAGAAATTCCAGTATCATGACAACACTGCTGTGAAGGCCAGAAAATTGAGGCCACTTACACAAGTTTTAGCTTTAGCCTAAAGTGATCTGGCTTTCGGTGACGTGCCATATCGTCCATCATGCATTGCATCACACCTCTTCACTGGATGGTTATTATAGTATATATTCTTATTGCACTCTTAGTATACTCTATAAGAGTGCTTCACCTCAGAAGTGATTAAGACTATTGTTCCAGAATAAGCTTGTTCAAGGGACAGAGCAAAGGACAAAGGAGAATAAGGTGAGGATCATACAATTCACCCCTATCAGTCAGACACATGCCAGTCCATTATTACATCAGCCAAAAAAAAAAAAAAAAAAAAAAAAACAAATTCCGACCTCACACTTTATTCTTAACCATCCAACACTGAAACACTTTACCCAGCAGAGCTTTCATTGTCTGAGCTCTAAATTACTGCTCATGTCAACTTTGCATCAAAATTTCATATTTTTCCAGAATTTGCCAAAGGACAAAACCTTGTTTTATATGATTTTGTTCTATGATCAAAAGCATTCATGCAGTGTTACAGTACTTTGGGATAACTCTCTCTCCAAAGCAGCTGCAGAACTCAGTCATGCCTTTGATATTGTGACAAACATGCTGTTAAAGGCAGGAAACAATAACAGATACTGCTAATATTTACATGCCATTTCAAAGCTATTACATGTGAGATTATGTTTTTGTTTGCAAAGTGCTGACAGGTTGCATTCAGACAAAGGGAGAGATTTGAATAAAAAGTACACCTGTCAGTTTTCTCAGCAAACAGACCAAGTATTAAATGAAGACGGCAGCTGTTGTCCAATGTAGGCCTAACCGACGTTAGGATTGCCAGGGGTAGGACAGCACAGCGGACTTAACATGTCACGACTTGCTGGATTTAAGCACATCCCCATCGTCTTCAATCATCTCAAAAGTACCAAAGCACTCCGTTTAAAGCGGCTTCAGTTGCCAGATTTAAAAGGTACACATGCAGGATTTTCACTATGCAGGAAGTATAGACAAAATAATGCCTCTCAATTATTACTTATGATCCACTAGAAGTGCATGTTGGTTTTTGTTTCTACAAAGATTATGTATTTTTCACTGGCTCACACAGATCTGATTTTGCTCCCCCTCTTACGTAGGAAGTGGATATTATTATAATATTACCTGAAATTTCACAGACACATTCTGGGGACACCAAAGATTTATTACATCTTGTGAAAAGGGGCATAATATGTCACCTTTAGCACAAACTGACAGAGACAGTTGATTGTGATGAGTTCTTCTCCGTATTTAACAAGAAGATCCGTTGTCACATACTAATATTGTAGGAGAACATGTAATATTCATATAATGTTTATAATGACATCCCTTAAAGAAAAAGGAAGTGTCATTTTATTGTTTTTTTCATGCACTGTAAAAAAATATGATCAATAATTCTTGGCAACATATGTTTTTACATTAATTCATAAAAATAATTTAAGCAATTCCAGCTATCTTTTATGTTATACGAGATTCAACTTGATTTAAGTCAGTTTAAATATAATTTAAGTTGAAATCACTTTACTTTTATTTTTTTTATGGACATTTATGTTAAAGTGTATTCTCG
>NC_137136.1:28301163-28446163 GCF_949319135.1 Squalius cephalus | reverse complement strand
GACAACGCTTGCAATGGGAAATGAACCCTCATTATCACAACGTGTTTGTCTACTTGTAATGAGACTACAGAAAGAAACATCTATATGTGTTTGACATCCTTGCTTATGTTAAGTAGTTCTTGGAATGTCACATGATATGGCTGTACAACACAAGTCTCGTTTGGGGACTAAAAGCGCATAAAACACCCTCCAGTTTCAGTATGAATGAATCACAGAGTGTTCAGTGGTGCTGCACAGTCAAAGCACAGGATTTTGGGTAAACATTTAATAAATATTACTCCTCTCTATAGAAATTTGACAAAAACATGTGAGAATCTATCAATATTTCTCCAAATGTGCACACTTTTGAACTATAAGCCCAGAGGGATGTTGTTTTGTCAAGCACTTTCATGATGACCGTACAGGAGTTTTTTTTTTTTCTGAATGGGAACTGTTGACGGTCATAATTCATATTAAATGTATCGGGAAAAAAAATTCATAACAAATTAAGACATAACTGCCACTGTAAGATTTTCAGAATAAAATAGGTCAAATACTGAAACTTGAGTTGGATCTTTTAATGATGTATAGTTTGTCGAGGTAATTGCAATCATTTACATTAAAACTTTGAACTAATATAAAAGAATGACAGTGTGCCGTCGTCCTCGTGAAGTTTAAGAGGTTAATCAAATCAATCTATCAAACAAAATGGTTCATAGTTCCCAAAACTGAAAACAATTTAGGTCATCTAACTCCCAATTCCCAGCCATGCAGAGACAATGCAAATGAGATGCAAATTCAACAAAACTAAAAACCAGTTAAGGTATGGGAAATAAACACAGAATTTAGCTTCCTTACATTTGCATATTGCCCCGGGAGGCTGTTTGTAATCACATGCAAATACCAGCACTGCTTTTATTTCTAGATAAAGAGAACCCGCAAACACCAAAGAACTAAATGCTTACATGAGCATGAGTACAAACAGAATATTATTTGACTTGTATGAAAGAAGGTGAATTATCTCCTGCAGATGAATGAGGGACAGACAATGGGGACTAGAAAAGAAAAAGAAAAAACCTCAGTGAAGGCTGGCTTCGGATTACAGCCGCTCAAGCAAGGATATCTAGCCTATGGATACTGTACTGCAACATGCCGACTGGTCTCCCCCTAATTGAAAAAAATAGAGCCAATATGTAGATTCCTGTTTAAACTGAACACACAAGGCTTGGCTGATCATTTTCAAGCATCCAACAGAACAGTGCACTCATAAAGATCAATGGGATCACAATGTGAAAGGTGGACATCCAGCTGCGAGACCATGTCTTCCTGTCTAAATGATTAATCCAAAGTGACATGAAAATGAAATCACAATAACCCCTCAGAGGCAGCTATGAATCAAAACATCCCGTTTTATTAGCAGTGTTCTTAAGAAGCTGGGAAAATGTTCATGAGGTTTTTGCAGCCATGTCCATCTTGAATTTTCACTGATAGTTAGGGTTTGATTAAACAGGTTGCAGCAACACAATGATTTAAAAAAAATCATAGGAAAGCATTCCCTCTTCCGGTTAAAAGAGAAGTAAAAAAAAATCTGTATAAATATGGTTTACTGTCATAAATCACTGATAAATCACATCATTGGAAATCACAGGACAATTTCAAATGAATGTGAAGATTTCATTTGCAGCTCAAAACCTCATTTATTGGAAGCATTTATCTTAAGAACCTTTCATTTTTATAATTTATTTCTAAGATGTTTAGCCTTCTAACCTAATGCTTGCAGATTAAAACATAAGTGTTTGATTTATTATACCACAACAGCAAAGAAGTGTCTTTATAGAAATTGTATAATTTATATTTTGATAGACAAATAAAATTGTCTCCACATTAAATGGACAGCAATATATTTAATCATGTCTGACAATTTGAAAAATGTATTTGTCTATAAAAGTTCTATAAACATTTAATGATTTATAAGCATTTCACAGATTTCTACACTAATTATATAAAACTAAACTGTCAGTACACAATAGTTATACAAATGAACTAGATGTATGCATTTATTTCCATTCAAAAAAATGGAAACTGATAGAAAAAGATTGGCTTAAAAGATTCATTATTACGTGGCTCCATCTAGAGGACAACATTAACATCACAGCCTTCATCGATTCAGTTGAAATGGCGAGTTTAAAGGGATTAGAATTTGTTGTCCCAAGTATCATAAATTCATGTTTGCTCAGAATGACTAGAATGGCGCATGATATAGGCATAATAGTCGCAATGGGCCATATACCAGATACAAATAAAAAAGTGCATCTGCTAAAAAGTGTTATGTACATCAAAAATCTTTTGATAATTTTTTCTCAACATGGTCTAGAGCTAATGTGTGCAAAGTTTGGTGAGACAGGTCTGACAAACTGCTTAGGAGTGTACGGGCTTAAAGCAAGGATTCAGAAGAAATTTGATTTGGTCAAAATAATTTTAAAATTGCCACTTTGTGGCTGATTTTTACTCAAATTGGTTCGCATTCATTTTCACAAGATGTACAAATATATAAATTATATCCATTTTTGTAATTGTTATATCCACTTATATCCAGAGCCGGACAGTAACTGAGTACATTTACTTGAGTACAGTACTTAAGTACAATTTTGAGGCTGTACTTTACTCGAGTATCATTTTTGGGGAGTACTCATGACTTTACTCAAGTACATTTGAGAGGCAAATATTGTACTCTTTACTCCACTACATTTCTATCCATAACTGTGAGTACCCGTTACTACTTCCCAAAAAAAAAAAAAAAAAAAAAAAGGAAAAAAGAAACATCTCGGAAACCCTCTCAAATGTGATTGGATTGTGCAGGCGCCACTGATTGGGACAGCCTATCAGCAATCACCTTCAGCTTTCCGCCAAAGTCAACTCCATGGTCAGATTTAGATAAGAGAAGAAACCATGGACGAAACAATGGATGAAGACGCAGCAGGTCCATCCTGGGAGCGATATTTTTTTCCCCAGGATGGTAGGGGAAGACTCATGAATATTCATTAGGGAAGTCATCCCTGATTGGTCTTAACCCCAGTGACGGGTAGGTTTAGGGGCAGGGTTATGGAGGTCATAAGACCCCCAGTGACAGGTAGGTTTAGGGGTGGGGTTAGGGGTAGGTCATCAGACCAATCAGGGATGAAAAAAAATATCGCATCCCGGGAATGTGCCAAGCCGTGGTCCCACCTCGCCAGACTATTTCAATTTTCTGAACAAGTTAATGATAGTTTTCGTTTCAAGTGTTTGCTGTGTTTACCAATGAAAGCACTGTGGCAGTAGTAATGCAATATTTAGAAAATGTACTCTTGTACTCTTGATACTCAAGTACTTTTAAAAACAAGTACTTTAGTACTTTTACTTAAGTAGACATCTGACTGCAGTACTTTTACTTGTACTTGAGTAAAATTTAGCAAGGGGTATCTGTACTTTTACTCAAGTAATGTAGCTGTGTACTCTGTCTGCCTCTGCTTATATCTTAATCCTAAAAAATAATAGGCAGGAAATGTAATTAAGTGTGCTTGCTGAAAGCAGCACACTTATTGTTCTTCTTAAGTTTTCTTATTATTATTATTATTATTATCAAGTGTGCTTGCTGAAAGCAGCACACTTATTGTTCTTCTTAAGTTTTCTTATTATTATTATTATTATTATTATTCCCGGGAGAGAAATTTTGGCCAGCTCCTGCGCCTAGGCCGTTTGAGACAGAAACACCGTTCCAACTTTAAAACGTACGGTCAGTACCGGTGT
Source organism: Squalius cephalus (assembly GCF_949319135.1). Classification (NCBI taxonomy): domain Eukaryota; kingdom Metazoa; phylum Chordata; class Actinopteri; order Cypriniformes; family Leuciscidae; genus Squalius; species Squalius cephalus. Next base: position 28,442,398 of record NC_137136.1, on the reverse strand, counting down.
AAGTTGCACGCAAAGATGACATCACAAGTCCATGTCGTTCGTCCGCCATATTGGATTGAACAGAAAGCGAAACTAAATTTTCACAGGTCACAAATTTGGTCCGAACTTCACGAAACTGGACGTACATGATCCTTGGACCAAGCCTCACAAAAGTTACTAGAAGGATTTTTGATTTTCGGAAGCGCTTGCCCGTCACAGCCAAACGAAATCGGCGACGTAGTCGCCAAACAGGAAGTCGTCCATATCTCAGGAATTCTGTCACGTATCGAAACCAAACTTTGTACATGAACTCGGGACTCCAATGTGAGGATGCACAAGATTTGAATGTTTTTTTTTTTTGTTTTTTTTTCAGGCTAATTGACAAACCCATTTACCTAGGTCTATGCAAAAGAGTTTCACCTCACACTTTTAATGTTAATGCTTTTAGACAGTAGGTGGCACTGTTGTATTACAATTCACAGAGCTGCCAAGTCAGTGTATAGACTGCATTCGTTTTTACTAAGTTTGTCTTAATAAATGCAGGGCCTGAATTTCGAAAAAAAATAAACCTTTATACAAAATACATCATGCTCTTCTTCACTAACCGAACAAACAATTCATTTTCTGTGGCTGTGTTTGTGCGTGCGGGAAATATGCTGCGCGTAACAATAGAAAACAAGGAGAAACGCGCAGTCACATTCTCAAACAATCAACAACGTCGCTCTAGTGGACTTCACAGGGTTTTCCGCCATCTTAAGTGAGATTCCAATCCGAAGGCAGCGAACATGTTCAGTTCGAAGGGCACTGCGCACGGCATAGGGAATAAGGGAACATCGATACATCACTTCACAGGAAGTGGAGAGCGATGATCACCCAACTGTCATTTCGCGCACCACGTCATCACCAGTCAGAACGGTCATAACTAACGATGGAGGAGTTTACGTATGTGTGTAAGTATTCATACATTTTGCCATTTTTATACAAATGACAGTATTTTTAACGGTTATTGTTGTGAATATTACATATACTATTTTTGATGATTATAATTTACCTCAGTGAATGCAGCCAACTTAGCTAGTTTGTGAAGTAAAGTTATTTTATTTTAGGTAGTTGTAAAATAGTGCAATATAATTGTAAATATATAATATAATAATAAAAATTAAAATATGAATGTAGTACTATATATATTTAATGTTATATCATAATCTGCGTGACCCCGTCGTTGACTTTCTTTGATGACGTTTGCAGGGTGTTTCAAATGAGCGGTTATTGTCAGTGAAGTCCACTTCAACTGATAGACCGTGCTCAGGGAGTAGGGGAGCAGTGAACACTGCGTATGGACCCTGTCGAATGGAACGCACCTTAGATGTGTAAAAACAAGTGGAAAGCGCGGGCGCGCCGCTGTCTCTTTTCCACAAGCGCTTGCTCTCCCGTGGCGTCTGTCGTTGCTATGCAACCATGAACTGCGCTCTCCATGATGACAAGGAAGTATCAGCAAAAGATTAATTGATTTCTAGCCCTTGCATTAGCTTTACTACTAGATATATTTATGGAGATGAAAAATAATAAGGCGCCCTGTACAGCTATGATCAGCTGTTCGGCCGAGCATTCAATGTTACGCTGCAAGCTGATCAGTTGGTTCGTTGCTGCCGCGCTCTATCACTCGCACACCATAAAGAGCAAATTGTTTTTTAATGTTTCAATTTCGTGATTAAAATGACATAATTTGGAAGCGGATAATTTCTTCACAAACAGCTCATTATGACTCAGTGTTAGAATGCTGCACCTACACTCGATAGTGTGAATAAGATCAGCGCAACGCAGACCACTGCATTGACAGCGTGAAGCATATGATCTGTCTACGGCCATGCAGGGCTCAGCGGAAGACAGAAAATGCCGGTCGAACGCTGATTGAGGAATTAACTTCGAAAATAAAAGACAGTTTGACATCTTTTTTCTCACATCTGTGAATTTATTTTTTAATCATTTGCTCTGAGATGAAACGAATATATTTGTGCGGGAATTTCTCGCACTTTAAAAGCTAACCTTGCGGGAATGGTTTAAATGACTTGGCGACTTGGCAATTCGAAAATTGTTAGTCACAATTTCATTTTACTGAAGGTAATGCTGATATGGGTAGCTTAGCCACGATCGGAAGTACTACAAATCAAATCAGGAAGTTGACGACAAACCGAGCAGTAGTGAAAAATAGAAAATGGAACGTCTTCAGAACTGTGAACAACTCTAAAATATTATGGGACCCCAGCATAAAACCAAAGGCATTATTTGGCGGTCATCTGAATGTACGTAGTCTCATGTCTAAAAATGAACAAATCCGACATTTGTTATTGGACTCTAATTTGGATTTCTTATGTCTGTCCGAAACCTGGCTTCATGAGAATTCACCTCATGCAGCTATCACCATACCAGGTTATCAAATTTTTAGAAATGATAGAGAGAGATCTAAAGGTGGTGTTGTTTTGGTATATATAAAAAATAGTATTCAATGTGAGGAAATTAACTTGTCAAATAGTGACTTGGAATGTATTGGATTGAAAATTATAGTATCGCCACAAATGTTTTTTAGTTTGATTGTAATGTATCGCCCTCCCTCTGCCAAAGTTGATTTTTATGAAAATTTTCGTAGTATGCTTCTTAGATGCAACTTTGAAAAAGAGGTATTAATAATGGGGGATTTTAATGTTAATTGGGAAGACAGAGTAGCCAGGAAAAATCTTAAACAAATATGTGATAATTTTGATTTAACAGGTAGTCAAGGGTCCAACAAGAAAAACTCATAATACTGAAATGCAGATTGACTTAATCTTTTGCAATAAACCAGAAAGAATTACAAAATCCTTTAATATGATCACTGGATTATCGGATCATAATTTAGTTCTGGTGACAAGAAAGTTAACTAGCAGAAGGTTTTGTGTTTCAACTGTTAAGGAGAAAGAAGTATCTAGAATACCCAACAAAGTACGGGATCATTTTATAGATACAATAAACAGGTTTAACTGGAGTAATTTGCTAGCTGGGAAAGATGTACATGATGGAAGTACAGTGCTTACAAGTAGACTGCAGTATTTTATTAAGGAGTTTACCCAAAAATTTAGAAACAGAAATTATAAGAATAGTCTCCCATGGATTAATGCTGACAGGCTAACAATTAAAAATTAAGTACTGATAAACACCGTTTTGCAATGTTGAGGAATAAAGTTACATCTCAGTTAAGAAAGTCAAGGGCTGACTTTTTTCTAACCATTATAAACAATGCAGGGGGCCATTCAAAATTGATTTGGGATCAATTAAACAAATTGCTGGGGCAGGAACATAAAGACAGAAAACCTGTTGATCTTGTGTTGGATGGGAAAAGTATTTCTGATCCAACTGTGGTTGCTACAGCTTTTAACAACTATTTTGTAGACTCTGTTGCATCTATTGCACAGGGTTTCTCACACGTAGATATTAGTAAGTGCCCTATCTTGTCGTCAGAGCACAGCCTTGTGTTTTCCAGCACTTCTGAAAGAAATATAGAATCCTTAATCAGTTCACTTAATACTTCTAAAGCGAAAGATGTCTTTGGTATGGATAATACAATGTTGAAAGAATTAGGTTCGTCCTTGCTTATCCCCATCACAAAAAGTATTAATCAATCAATTTCTGTGGGGGAATTCCCAAATGCTTGGAAATTATCTATCGTTTCCCCTTTATTTAAATCAGGAGACAGACAAATCATTTCCAATTATAGACCTATTAGCATTTTGCCAGTAATATCTAAGGTTTTAGAAAAATGGGTGTCTCAACAGATTAGGAATCACTTGAATAACTCAGTCTTTTCCCTTCATCCATTACAATTTGGATTTAGGACAAATCACTCCACTGAGACAGCAAACTGTTTTTTTATCGAAAATATTAAATCATTGCTTGATAGGAACAAGGTTGTTGGAGCTATTTTTTTAGATCTTAGGAAAGCCTTTGACATTGTTAATCACAATATTTTACTGTCTAAACTATCTCTTTTTAATTTTTCAGATATTGCTCTAAAGTGGGTAGCATCTTATCTTTTTCAACGATCACAAATTGTACGTATTGGCAGCTATCATTCTGAACCTCTTCAGTTGTCCACTGGAGTGCCTCAAGGGTCTATATTGGGCACCCTTTTGTTTTGCGTGTTTATTAATGACTTGCCAAGTGCGTGCCCAGAAGTGAGAGTTCAAATGTATGCAGATGACACTGTTTTATATATACATGGAACATCAAAAGCAGCAGTGGCAGCCAAATTTACGAATGCTATGGTTAAAATTAGTGAATGGTTAAACCACTGTAGCCTGCAGTTAAATCTTTCCAAAATAGTTGGTATGTTTTTTAGTAAAACCACCAACTCTGCAGTTGATCCGGACATTTTTATTACCAGTGAAAAAATTCAAATTGTCTCAGAATTTAAATATCTTGGTATTATCATTGACTCCAAACTTAAGTTTAATTCTCAGATTTCAAATACTGTTAAGAAAATAAAATTTAATTTATCTAATTTTCGACATATCAGGAATTCTATGTCTACCCAAGCTGCCAAAATGTTTATGCACTCTATGATATTTTCGCATATGAATTATTGTCTACCTACTTGGTCTCAGGCCAACCACTCCACCTTGCTCCCAATACAGACTATATATAAACAAACGCTAAAAAATTTTGATAGGAAACCACGTCATTTTCATCATTGTAAGATTTTATCCAAATATAAATTGTTGAGTTGGGAAAACTTTAAGTTTTCAAATGGCTGTTTAGCTTATAAAGTTCTTAATGGCCTGGCCCCACCACCTCTTAGTGAGTTTCTGAGTTTAAGATAGGAAAACAGTCGTCTCACTAGAGGTACATTTAGAAGGGACTGTGTTATTAATTTCAGGAAAACTGCTTTTAGTCAGTCTGCCTTCTCTATTAAAGCCTCTAAAGAATGGAATGACATCCCAACATCAGTTAGAGAATTAAATAGTTAAAATGGATTTCGTTCTTCTTTTAAAACTTGGCTTTTTAGCATGCAAATATGTCAACATTGATTGATTTATTTATTTTATTTTTTTCTCTGTTGATTTTGGAAATTGTAGGGTTTGTTGTATTCTGTTATATTTTGTTATGTTTTGATTAAATTGTTGTTTTTACATTGTATTTTTAGGTTGCCTATTGTACATCTGGCCTAGGACTGCAGATGAAAACTAGCCTTTTGGCTAACTCTGGCATATTTTGACTTGTCATGTTAATATGCATTGTCCTTGTAATAAACTAAACTCAAATTATGCGCAATTCCCACATTCCCGCACCGAAATTCAAGCCCTGAAATGGCAGCGGGATATGTAACTCTAGCATATGGCGCATGTTAGAAGCATCCGCATATGGCGCATGCATAAAGTTAGGCAAGGCCAAACAGCGTTATCCATGTTGTTGCGATTGCATCGCTAGAGTAAGCTAATAGTGAAACTGATAGTGTTTTTCATTTAATTACAATATGAGGACTGACGGTAGGCTATAAAAATCAGCGTTTCTGTGTAGGTGATGACAACCATCTTGACAGCAGCAATCAAAGCATCGCTAATTACGGTAGACCTTAATTTGAGATAGTAAATTTGTTACTAATCAAAGGGAACACTCAACCACAGAACAGCTGGGTGAGTTTTGTATTGGCTTATTGAATACAGTAAATGAAGACTGTCAACTTCTTTTCAATAGGCTACTATTTCATCACCCAAAACACTCCCACTCTCTGCTGTATATTCATAACCAATTATTTCAAAACCAACAACCAAGCCACATAAACAATGCCATTGGCACTAGTCTACATTGCAGACATGTCTCTTAATGCACATAACTTTTCACCTTTTTGCACAATCTTGAAAAAAAGTACTATTGTTGAAATTCTCAGATCAAGCAAACTTCAACGCACCCTTATCCACTACCTGCTAACGTTAGTGAACCGCACCCGAGCAAGCACACTTCGCAGTTCCTCCGGAAATGCATTTTTCTAGTTATTATTATTATTATTATTATTATTATTATTATTATTATTATTATTATTATTATTATTATTATTATTCCCGGGAGAGAAATTTTGGCCAGCTCCTGCGCCTAGGCCCTTTGAGACAGAGACCCCGTTCCAACTTTAAAACGTCCGGTCAGTACCGGTGTAAGTTGCTCGCGAAGATGACATCACGAGTCCATGTCGTTCGTCCGCCATATTGGATTGAACAGAAAGCAAAACTAATTTTTCACAGGTCACAAATTTGGTCCGAACTTCACGAAACTGGACGTACATGATCCTTGGACCAAGCCTCACAAAAGTTACTAGAAGGATTTTTGATTTTCGGAAGCATTTGCCCATCACAGCCAAACAAAATCGGCGGCGTAGTCGCCAAACAGGAAGTCGTCCATATCTCAGGAACTCTGTCACGTATCGAAACCAAACTTTGTACATGAACTCAGGACTCCAATGTGAGGATGCACAAGATTTGAATTTTTTTTTATTTTTTTATTTCAGGCTAATTGACAAACCCATTTACCTATGTCTATGCAAGAGTTTCACCTCACACTTTTAATGTTAATGCATTTAGACAGTAGGTGGCACTGTTGTATTACATTTCACAGAGCTGCCAAGTCAGTGTATAGACTGCATTCGTTTTTACTAGGTTTGTCTTAATAAATGCAGGGCCTGAATTTCGTTTTTTAAACTGGGAGGGAATTCCCCACTTACATGGGTCACGGGGGGATCTAAAGATTATGGGGGGGGGGATAACTTTTGATGCATCGGTCTAATTTAATCACTTGTGTGCATGAATTGTGCATTTCCAGTTCTCAAAACTGGTAATAACAAAACAAAACAAAAAACTTTATACAAAATACATCATCATGATCATGCTCTTCTTCGCTAACCAAACAAACAATTCATTGTCTGTGGCTGTGTTTGTGCGCGCGGGAAATATGCTGCGCATAACAATAGAAAACAAGGAGAAACGCGGTCACATGCTCAAATAATCAACAACGTCGCTCTAGAAGTGCGTTCCATTTGACCGTAAGTGGACTGCGAAGTGGACTTCACAGGGTATTCCACCATCTTAAGTGAGATTCCAATCCGAAGGGAGCGAACATGTTCAGTTCGAAGGGCACTGCGCACGGCATAGGGAATAAGGGAACATCGATACATCACTTCACAGGAAGTGGAGAGCGATGATCACCCAACTGTCATTTCGCGCACCACGTCATCACCAGTCAGAACGGTCATAACTAACGATGGAGGAGTTTACGTATGTGTGTAAGTATTCATACATTTTGCCATTATTATACAGTATTTTTAACGGTTATTGTTGTGAATATTACATATACTATTTTTGATGATTATAATTTACCTCAGTGAATGCAGGCAACTTAGGTAGTTTGTGAAGTAAAGTGATTTTATTTTACGTAGTTGTAAAAAAGTGCAATATAATTGTAAATATATAATTCGTTGCTGCCGCGCTCTATCACTCGCACACCATAAAGAGCAAATTGTTTTTTAATGTTTCAATTTCGTGATTAAAATGACATAATTTGGAAGCGGATAATTTCTTCACAAACAGCTCATTATGACTCAGTGTTAGAATTCTGCACCTACACTCGATAGTGTGAATAAGATCAGTGCAACGCAGACCACTGCATTGACAGCGTGAAACATATGATCTGTCTACGGCCAGGGCTCAGCGGAAGACAGAAAATGCCGGTTTAGCACTGATTGAGGAATTAAATTCGAAAATAAAAGACAGTTTGACATCTTTTTTCTCACATCTGTAAATTTATTTTTTAATCATTTGCTCTGAGATGAAGCGAATATATTTGTGCGGGAATTTCTCGCACTATAAAAGCTAACCTTGCGGGAATGGTTTAAATTATGCGCAATCCCCACATTCCCACACCGAAATTCAAGCCCTGAAATGGCAGCGGGATGTGTAACTCTAGCATATGGCGCATATGTCATATAAAGTTAGGCAAGGCCAAACAGCGTTATCCATGTTGTTGTGATTGCATCGCTAGAGCAAACTAATAGTGAAACAGAGCGTTTTTCATTTAATTACAATATGAGGACTGACAGTAGGCTATAAAAATCAGCGTTTCTGTGTAGGTGATGACAACCATCTTGACAGCAGCAATCAAAGCATCGCTAATTACGGTAGACCTTAATTTGAGATAGTAAATTTGTTCCTAATCAAAGGGAACACTCAACCACAGAACAGCTGGGTGAGTTTTGTATTGGCTTATTGGATACAGTAAATGAAGACTCTCAACTTCTTTTCAATAGGCTACTATTTCATTATCCAAAACACTCCCACTCTCTGCTGTATATTCATAACCAATTATTTCAAAACCAACAACCAAGCCACATAAACAATGCCATTGGCACTAGTCTACATTGCAGACATGTCTCTTAATGCACATAACTTTTCACCTTTTTGCACAATCTTGAAAAGTACTATTGTTGAAATTCTCAGATCAAGCAAACTTCAATGCACCCTTATCCACTACCTGCTAACATTAGTGAACCGCACCCGAGCAAGCACACTTTGCAGTTCCTCCGGAAATGCATTCTAGTTTAATCTTGAGATTCCAAAACATTCCCACCCCTAGTGTAGATGTATAGCAGCAAGTTTCTTGGAAAGACAGAGCCTCCTCCTGTAAAGGCCCCAATACACCAAGCAAAACTGACATTTCGAACAAAATCAGGTCAAAACAATGTTCATTTTGTGTTTGTTTCAGGAGTTCGAAAAGGCTTGCCAAAGCGAATTTTCCGGAAAAGTAATGGCTGGTAAACACCCATTGGTCCGTAGTGATCACGTAATAGGCGCGGAGGCTCCGTCTTCTTTCATCTGGAACTCTTCTCTAGTTCATTAATTTCTTCTTGAGTCCGTTTAGTCCGAAGGTAAAAACAAAAACACAACAGAGAGTTGCTTTATAGTAGAAAATTAAATTATACTTGTGTTTAAATGAGACTGACACTTTTTTCAAAAAATGCCATCGCGTTTTGCTCGATTTTTTCACATAGCAGCAAAATAGACTTTTTGTGTCCACTTACAATCGAAACAAAACATTGCGCTTTTGTAAAATAAAGAAAATAAACAGGGTGTGCTTTTGCCTCTCTGTCTCCGTGAACTTTTTTCTGGAGCACGTCTCTAAACTTAACTCAGCCAATACTATTCACCCAGGCATGAGCAATGTATCTTTATAATCATTTAAAATTATTAGTTTTACTTTAATATTTGACCACAGCTTTATAATACAATGCTACAATTTCTTCAATATCATAAAATGATAAATGACAATATAGCCTACACAATATCACAAAATCAAACGAACCCGGGTCAAATCCCGGGTCACTTGTGTATTTTCCGGAATCTCTGTAGCCTCTTTCACACAGAGATTCCGGAAAATACACAGATAAAGTGACCCGGGATTTGACCCGGGTTCGTTTGATTTTGGTTAATTCACACTGCCAGTGATTTTCCGGAATCAGAGAGTGCATTCACACACAACCCGTAAAAATCCCGTAAAGGCACGTGACATCGACGTGACATGTAATGTCTCAGCAGCGTCTTAAGTTTGCTTATGAGCTGCGATTTCTCTCTCGAGAAACCATGCTTGTGCATTTTTTTTCTCTGATTCGATCATAAACTAGCACATTACGTACAGTTTCACAGCTGGCGAACGATCCCGGCTTCAGCGTCATCATTACGACACGGCATTGATGACGGCTTTTGTTCACACAGCGCACGTTCTGGGACTGAACACGGCAATGTTACTAGGTCCCCAACCCGGCATTGATGCCGGCATCAATCCCGGTTCGTGTTTGCGTTCACACAGAAGGCGTTCTGGCAATTTCCCGGCAATTTGCCAGGATCATCGCGCTGTGTGAAAGGGGCTTATGTGAAAGGGGCTACTAACTGCGTTATAGACCTTACTGTGTCAGTGAAATATGGGTTGTGGTTGCAGAGCCTCATCTAAATGCTATTACAATGACTAATTTCTTTAATACAACATGAGAACATCAAAACTTGCTAAATGAAAGTGTACTTTTTAAATCAGGATGAACTGAAATGTTGACCAAAAATATTGAAGTTCAAGTTTATAACAGCTGAGTTCATTAAATATCTACTTTCTGCTCAATTATGGACGCCTCGTCCGTGAAACAAGTCACATTTTTTTGCGGATAACTCAAAATGGTTCAAATTTTTAAAAAAAAAATCAAATAATCTGGACAGCCCTACACTCAAGCCCATCATTCAGTGTCTGTGATGCAAATTTTGCTCCAATCAATATTGGATCATATGATGATCCAATGATGAGTTACGTAATCAAAGGTTATTTTATTTGAATATCTGCTAGTTACCCTATGGGTTGTACCTCGCATATTTCCTTAATGTCATATGTGTGCAAGTTATACAAGAACAGAAAGCAAGCTATAATTTATAAAGTTTAACTAAAGTCTGGGTAATGGCCACTACTTGATTTAGGCCTACAGTATATCTTGATTTACCATTGATGCTAATAATAGCGGTATAGCTAATAATAGCGGACAAGCGGTCATTTGGTGGAGACGGCAAGAGCGCGCTAGTAGTTTCTTCAGAAATACCCTGTTCTCTGTTATTCAGTGTTCTTTTTGACTCGAGGTAAGTCTATCTTCGATTCTCTGCTTACTTTTCATTTTTACCTTTTTAATTTTATTTTATTTAGACACGTTTCGACTTTAACAACAGTGGGTGAAAATTATTGCAGTTTTATTGCACTTAAGTACTGCCTACTAGCAGCTAGTTTCGATTTGGCCCATTCTCACGTTATTTGCTTTAATTGCTGGGCCGAGACAGCAACTGTAGAAAGATATAAATAAAGGGATTCAGATCATAACCAGCGGAAAAGCGGTGAGTTGGTGGAGACGGCAAGAGCGTGCTAGTAGCCTAGTTTCTTCTGAAATACCCCATTCTCCCGTTATTCAGTGTTCTATTTGACTCGAGGTAAGCCTATCTTCGATTCTCTGCTTACTTTTCTCTTGCGGCTACTCTTCACGATGACTCGCTTAATTTAGTCCTAATTTGTAAGTCGCTTTGGACAAAAGCGTCTGCTAAATGACTAAATGTAAAATGTAATAACTGTCTGTCACCATTGCCTGTCACAATAACAAGTTAAGAATAACACTCCAAACACTCGACTGCCACGTCCCGTGTGAAACGGCCTTAACGCTAGTGGTGAGCGTGCACCATTTCGCACCGGAACAGTGGATTGCGGCTTTGAAACCAAGTGCATTTAGACTTAGTCTTCCAAACTGCCTGTAGTTGTCAGGAAAACACTATAACGCCTTGAATGACGCCTTTTTTTTACCTGTTGATGTCCGCTCTGCGTATGAAGGAACTACCAGAGCCCTGCTTTCGCCTCTGACACTGAGATGACGACAGAGGCAGCATGATAGGCAAAATGTTGGTGACATAAATATCTATGTAAACATAATGGGCAATATATCACGGCACCAAAAATTAGAGGTCATGTCTATATATCGTACAATAGGCAGATATATTGATTATAGCAAAAGGCCTAGCTAATATGGTAATAAAAATAGATACATTCCAGTGCATTTATTCAATAAAGTTACAACACATCACAATATAATAAATGGATTGTCTGAAAGAGACTGAAACTGAGCGAGAAACATCTACTGTGTTCGAGACCACAAAACTGCAGATTAAACCAAGCAAATTAAACCAAGCAAGCAATCAGGTCACACCTTCAATAAACCTCTAATTTACAACATTGACCAGACCTCTGGGTGTTTCCGCTGCCTGAACCACATTTGTATGTACAGATGTGGCCTTTAAAAATGCGCGTCTCAGAGAGAAGAATGCCACGAGCACTTCCGAAATTCTGCGGGATTCTGCAGAAGGGGGATTAGGTGTTGGACGCAGGAAATACTAAAACCTGTAGATGGCAGTCGTGTTTCATGTGGCCATACTGAAGACAATACTGTATGTGTGCTCGACTTCATGCTGAGCATACTGTATGATATTGAAGTAACATGACAGGGATTCTCGGTGTTTTGGCAGTAGGCTACTTTGATGTCATACACATGCACGCTTTTTGGCAAACGTTTGGTTGGCAAAGTTTTCTTTTGCCAGTTACATAAACAGTCACATATTCTTCATAAAAATCCGACTCATAAAAATCCGACTCAAACGCGCATCATTTTTTTTTCTATGTACTTACAGTAGAAGAGACGTGATGTATAATAACTGAGTCTTATAACGCAATAATTCGCGAAGACCTTTGAAGAGACCGAGAGCATTTGCGCAATATCATTAACTAGTTTATCTAATTTTACATTTAGTTCCTTTTTGCATCGGAACGTTTTAAATAGCTTTAACATGGTTGTAATGCGCGTTTCTGCATACAGTACTTTTTATATTATCATGTTTCCCTTTATCGATTTCGGTGGGGACGGTGGGTACGCGTACCCACCAGATCTCGTCATGGGTCATTGTGTACCCACCACTTTTAACTTCTGTCCATAATAATTTGACTTTTGGTTCGATTTTTTTAAACCGTTTTCAGTGGTTGAGGAACAATATGAGAGAGAAATTTGGTAATCATTGTCTGATCCAACAAAAAAACATATTCATTTTATTTTATTTTTCGTGTTCGCATTTATGAGGGAAAAAACAATGTGTCAGTTCTCTGTTACGGACGAGCGCCCTGAAAGCGCCACTAAAAGACTGTATTAATTATATCTTAATTTTATTCAATGTTTCATGAACCAATTGCCTTGATTTATAAGAAGTAAATATAGCAGACAATCTCGACATTGGAGGCGCCGGCAAGTGAACTGGAGTTCGTCTCATAAATGAACCGAAACTCAGCGTATAATGCACATTCACATTCACGGCGTATTTAGACACATTTAGACGCATTCATAATCATTACTTTTACCGGTTCTTTGTGGCAAGCTTTATGCGTGCGGTCGTGCGCTTGAGTGCGGCTATATTACGTAAACGCTCATTATCCTGTAGGCTAAAGTAGTAATTAAATGAATATGAAGGGGAGATTTGTCCATGAATGACTTAAATGAACAACTAAAACTTTTAGTTGGAAGCAGCCCTTACTCCACATATTTTCGAACCAGGCAACAGGACATCTGGGTTGAGCGAGCGACCCTGCGGAATATTCAGAATGCGCTCTCCACTCACGAGCTCTGATCGGAACAAACCCGAACCACACTGTCTGCTGAACTTGCGCAGAAACATCAAAATATAATATTTTCTAAAGAAGAATTTTAAAACTTTATTGGTGGTAGTTGAGAAGAATTCCTCTTTCCATATCTAAATCAGTTTGAGGCGCAATATAAATTTAGGCTATCATATTGTTATTCTTATTATATTAGAATACGTTTTTTTTTTTACAACATTTTTAACATATAGAGAATATAAGTTTAGCGTGTTGTGTGTATTTCCTAATTATAAGCTTTTGGTGAAATTGCAACAAAACTAAAAGTGCATAAAACATAAACATCATTACTTTTTTAATTCTTATTCACTCTTTGTTTTAGCGATGTTTATAAATATACTATATTTTTGCATTTTGTTGACAAACTGTCAAAGAAACCAATGTAATCTTCCTGATTTAATCACGTAAAACACAAGCACCACTCTTCTGAATGATGGTAACAAACCTCCAAGAGTTTGTAAACCATTTATTTGTAAAACATATTTAATGCTAACTTTACTTACAAATAAAAACAAAAAAACTTTTTTTTTACAGTGTATAAATAAAACGACATGAAGGAAGTTAGTTCCAAAATGTAATTAATTGCAGTCTTTGTTTTAGCTGCTTGTTTTAGCTGCTACCAATTGACACAGAGTAAAAAAATTACAAACCACCCACCCCCCAGGTCTGCTAATTCTTTGCCAACCCCCAATGCTAATCGATCTCCTCTCAGGGAATCAAAAGAAAACCGGTTTTTCCAGTTTTCACCAGCGTGTGGGCGGGGTTTTAATCCCTTGCAGTTCCTTTGTTTAAATGCTATTTAAGCTAATCTACTATACATACGATTTAAGTTATTTTAAATTAATGTTTATAACTTATAAAAATGTTGATATCGTGTAACTTAATTTGACATATGTTGATATAACCAACTGACATTGTAGGCTAGTAGATTAGATTGCATGCAGGAAGAGGCTTATGCTTTGTATTAAGTAATGAGCGTTTAGGCTACTATATAGCCGCACTCAAGCCACGACCGCACGCATAAAGCTTGCCACAAAGAACCAGTAAAAGTAATGAATGCGTCTAAATGTGTCTAAATACGCCGTGAATGTGAATGTGCATTATACGATGAGTTTCGGTTCATTTATGAGACGAACTCCAGTTCACTCGCCGGCGCCTCCAATGTCGAGATTGTCTGCTATATTTACTTCTTATAAATCAAGGCAATTGGTTCATGAAACATTGATTAAAATTAAGATATAATTAATACAAAACGAAATTCAATTTAAAGAAAGGCAGCTGTTCTGTTTGAGGTCTCTGTGATAGTTTTAAAGCAGTCTTTTAGTGGCGCTTTCAGAGCGCTCGTCCGTAACAGAGAACTGACACGTTGTTTTTTCCCTCATAAATGCGAACACGAAAAATAAAATAAAATGAATATTATAATGGGTCAGACAATGATTACCAAATTTCTCTCTCATATTGCTCCTCATAACCACTGAAAACGGTCAAAAAATCGAAACAAAAGTCAAATTATTATGGACTTTAAGTTAAAAGTGGTGGGTACAAAATGACTCATGACGAAATCTGGTGGGTACACCGCACCGTCCCCACCGAAATCGACGCTTATGCTAGTACAATATCTTTGCTTCTGACAAGTTTCTGTAATAAATCCGTAAATCAATCACAAAACGTGTTGATGTGTTGGCGAATACAATTTTAAATGGTCAATTTAAAAAAAGCAGAAACGTGTATAAAACCCACTTCAATAGTTAACAATATCTGAACTGTGCTCTTTTGCTTACTTCTAATTTTCTCATGCACTTTGTCTTGTATTTCTGCAATAGATTCATTGATCTGGCCATAATTGTGACCAGACTAACGTAATTTCTCTGTCATTTCTCTGTCTTTTTATCTCTTTAAAATATTGCTACTTTTAGAAAAAAAATGACATAATTATGAATCAAATTATTATGAACAGACAATGAAACGGTGTCAAAATTCGACAACACAAAGAATTATCAAAAGGCGATATAACGCACATCTCAGGTTAAATTAATTATAAAAAAAACAGGGAACATTTTGTAAAAACAAAACTGAACAAAATGCGTAATTAAAATAATTGTAGGCCTATTATGTTTTACCAAATATTTAATACCACTTCCCCATAATGATGTAATTAATTTTTAAAACAACATCTGTCAAACTGTCAATCAGATACCTCTTATCTGGCCATTTTTATTTTATTTTAGAAGTCATGACTGTTGATCACCCTTTATATGGATTTTGTGAATATGAATATTTAAAAGATTTAAAAACTGTCGGCAAGACCTCAAGCCAACCCCGGACATTCTGCGACTAACGTGGAAAAATAGACAGTTCAATTAAAATATTTATTAATAATGTAATTGTAATGGCAATCAGATGCGCCCAAAATATAAATGCAACGCGTTGTGCTGCAACATTATCTCACAAGAACAATCACACAATAAATATCTGCAGGAATTAAGAATGTGGGTAGCTAAGTCGCATTATTTAAGCTTTTCATTATGTTAGGATGATTTTGTGTATAAAAAAAAAAAAAAAAATACTGCTGGGTTTTTACAGGCAGAGTCACGTGTATTATGCTCACACTAAATTCTCTGTTGCACTTAAATGCGCATTGCACGCACAATCATCTTAATAGCCTAGTTGTACAAAAAAAGTTATGCGCTGGCAAATTACGTCACTTTGCTGTTTTGATAAAAGCAATGTTAAATATTCTACATGCACTCATCTCCTGGAAACCACAGCAATGACAAAGCATATATAAAAATTCGTAAACGTTGTCCAATACCCCTTCTCGTCTTAACACTTTGATGAACCTTTTGGATTTACAAATATTTTCAAATGTCTGTATAATGCAGTACTGTAAATATTTCTGTCTATTATTATTTATAATTTGTATTTTATTGTGGATGTTTTCTCACAATCATGACATAATGTGAAGTAAAATGAAAAATCTAATGTAAAGTTGTTTTTTATGCGCCACCTGGTGGATATTCTGTGAAGCGAAACACATTGAGGGAATTTGTAAGTAGTGCCCCCCGAAAGCACTTGCAGAATTCTGCGAGGCTGTGCGAGACGAATTGCCGAATGCCGCGGGAGAAAACGCGCGTTTTTAAAGGCCACATCTGTAACACTTTCTCTTCCCAGAAAGGACAAGCGGAGACATGCTGACCTGATAGAGTGAAGAGGAACAACGCTCCTGTCGATCGGCCCTGACAGTGAGAACAGTGAGAGGAAGATTATGGCCCTCAAATCCCAGAGTATTATTGATGAGGGATTGGTGAACTCATGGCAGTAAACCCAGATCCCACTGCATGGGATGTTAATGCAGTCAAAACGGGTAATTTTAACTAGCCCCATGCTCAAGGACACTCTGGGAAACAACTATGACTGCACGATACTGGGAAAATATGCGATATGCGATATTGTTGTTGAGTATTGCGATAACGATATTTCTTGCGATATAACATTTCCCTAGAGAAATGCTATTTTTATTCAGTTATTTTATCATTTATATATGTAATGATCATACTAAAATAAACAGGTAGGCTAATAGATATTCTTCTGATCTTCAGAAGAATATCTCAGTTTTTTCATAAGGAGTTAATATTACACATGCAACACTTTGATTAATGGTTGTCTCTGAGACTCTGTTATTGTTACTTGGCATTTCGTTAGCAGTTTTGGTAGATTTGGGCTTACATTTTTTGAAGTCTTCATATAGCTCCCTGAGGTTGCGTTCCATATGACTGTGGAGATTAGTTTCCTCTCGACGTGGCCAAAATTTTTTAGTGTTCACATATCGTGTGTTTTGCACGTGCAAATCCATTATTTCAAATGCAAGCGCCCTCAAAATGGAAGCACATTTTTCCAGACCCGTCTATGCCGCGAAGAGATGAGAACATTTCAACTCAAAATTCCGCAAGCTCACGCAGGTCATGGTTGCATAGCAACGACAGACACAAGCGCTTATGGAAAGGAGGAGATAGCGGCACGAACGCGCTTTCCATGCATTTTTAGACGCGATATGTGAACGGCCCCTTACACAGTACCTGCATTTATGACACGTCTTCTCTATTGAAGCCAAAATATTGCCATATTTCAGCGGTACAGTTCTTTTAATGCACAGGTTCTTCGCTGTTGTCATTTTCCTCGCTTGTCTTTACTCCCGCCATTAGTTTTTATTTTCCACTCTCTGCTCTGAGCCGTTCCCCTTCGGACCCGATCTAGCCAATAGCATAATAGCACCTACTAGGGAGGTGGGTATAAAGATAGTAAGGCCCCATTTCATTGGTTGAATTTGGATAAACAACCTATGCATGCATTAACATCACACAAATGCTTGGCACATAAAATAAATGCAATTTATCACACCTCTCTGCGATACGGATATCGCATATACTATTATCGCAATAACGATCATTTTTCTATATATTGTGCAGCCCTAGAAACAACCGCTCACAATAGGTAAAAATGTCTAGCAAGTTAATGTCTAATCAATACCAAACCATAGATTGATTCAAAATAAAAACAATAATTTGCTTTACATTATTATTCATGTTATTCCCTAGAAATATTCCCGTCAAGAAACTTGTTAACCATAAGTCATTTGGGCTACAGACATACCTCTATGGTGCTTTTGTGTCCTCTGAAAAGCTTGAAACTATAGGTTTGAAAATTAACAAAGACATTTGCTTTCCTGTTCCTTGGGTTAGGGTAGCAAGGTAGCCAAGGCGCACATAGCCTTAGGTCACAACTGTTAAACCGGCCGGTAAGGTGGCACAAAGATGGTAAAATATGCAGTCCCACCAAAAAAAAAAAAAAAAAGTACATGCCTTTGGCGTTAGATCTGCTGTTTTTGGAGGATGTTTTTTCCTATCCCTTCCTGTCTCCTGTCTATGTCATCATTGTCCAGATATATGCATATGTAGCAGCTTGTTTTCTCACTCAACATCACGTGTCAAGTCACCTTTATTTATATAGCGCTTTTAACAATATGGATTGTTTCAAAGCAGCTTTACAGAGTTAAGAGGAAATAACCATAACAGATTGTTAAGGCTGTACAATAGCTCTAGGATAATAGGTTAGTTTTAATTGATTGATCAACTTCTGTTGCGAAGATCATTAGTCATAAACTTAGCGGCCGCTAACACAACACCGTTCTAACAGGAAAACCCTTACCGCGTTCCGGCCACCCATCCGCACAAAACAGTGTCTGGTGTCTCGAGAAGGCTCTCCCTGAAATAGGTTTGAAGGTGCAAACGATTATCCATTATCTCTGCGCAAATCTCAAAAACGCAAACCCGCAAAAACGCAGATGTTGCGCCCATGCGCATTACATGTTCAGTCCAAAGGTATGCATGTTTGAATATATAGGTTCGCAGTGTGTAGTCATTTACAAATCAACCCTCAATAAACTACTTGTCTGGCCTTAAAAATCGTATAATACAGAATTTTTTGTTGCATCTGCGTAGCCACGCGAACCAGAATTATCCCGACAACATTTTATCTTTACTGAGGTAAAGGGAAGGGAAGGAGGCCTTCACAGGGGAGAGACTAGCAGACACTTCAGGACTGCGTTGTCATTGGGTCCAGGCGCAGGTCCTTCATCAGATCTGGATACGGCTTGGATCCGGCGGACTGCGGTAAACCTCGGATAAACAGAGAAACTAATATTAGCGTAGACGCCATCCTTCTTATGATGTAACAAGTACATCAGGATTTATGGGAAGTGTTCCCGGTTCCGTCTGATCTAATCTATGCAGCCTAACATTGAATTATAGAAGTATATAATGTGTTATGTGTATGTTAGGTCAAAGATGTGTTTTTAGTCTAGATTTGAACTGACAGAGTGTGTCTGCTTCCCGGACAACGTTAGGAAGATTGTTCCAAAGTGTTGGTGCTAAAAAGGAAAAGGATCTACCAGCAGTCGATTTTGATATTCTAGGTATTATCAACTGGCCGGAATTTTGAGATCGCAATAGACTTGAAGGACTATAATGCGTTAAAAGCTTGCTCAATTACTGGGGATCTAAACCATTTAGTTTTTTGTAAGTGATCAGCAATTTAAAAATTTATACGATGTTTAATAGGGAGCTAATGCAGTGGTGACAGAACCGGGCAATCTACATCTCCTCTCTCCGGGTGTGGGAAGAAGGCTAGTCACAGTACTAAACACTTCTCCTGGCACCGAGGACTCTGAGAAACAGTGGTAGCTGCAAAAACAAGTAGCAAGTTGCTCTGTAGCCAGTAAGTGGAGGCTGTAGCGTCACAGCAGTTGTGCGCTTTCATTGGTCACCTCTGCCAGACGTAACATTGTGTAGAGACCGAATTCAGCCACTCATAGCACTGTGAGCATGGTCTATTTTATGAATGAACAGTGAGACAAATGCATAAATACACTCACCTAAAGGATTATTAGGAACACCATACTAATACTGTGTTTGACCCCCTTTCGCCTTCAGAACTGCCTTAATTCTACGTGGCATTGATTCAACAAGGTGCTGAAAGCATTCTTTAGAAATGTTGGCCCATATTGATAGGATAGCATCTTGCAGTTGATGGAGATTTGTGGGATGCACATCCAGGGCACGAAGCTCCCGTTCCACCACATCCCAAAGATGCTCTATTGGGTTGAGATCTGGTGACTGTGGGGGCCATTTTAGTACAGCGAACTCATTGTCATGTTCAAGAAACCAATTTGAAATGATTCGAGCTTTGTGACATGGTGCATTATCCTGCTGGAAGTAGCCATCAGAGGATGGGTACATGGTGGTCATAAAGGAATGGACATGGTCAGAAACAATGCTCAGGTAGGCCGTGGCATTTAAACGATGCCCAATTGGCACTAAGGGGCCTAAAGTGTGCCAAGAAAACATCCCCCACACCATTACACAACCACCACCAGCCTGCACAGTGGTAACAAGGCATGATGGATCCATGTTCTCATTCTGTATACGCCAAATTCTGACTCTACCATCTGAATGTCTCAACAGAAATCGAGACTCATCAGACCAGGCAACATTTTTCCAGTCTTCAACTGTCCAATTTTGGTGAGCTTGTGCAAATTGTAGCCTCTTTTTCCTATTTGTAGTGGAGATGAGTGGTACCCGGTGGGGTCTTCTGCTGTTGTAGCCCATCCGCCTCAAGGTTGTGCGTGTTGTGGCTTCACAAATGCTTTGCTGCATACCTCGGTTGTAACGAGTGGTTATTTCAGTCAAAGTTGCTCTTCTATCAGCTTGAATCAGTCGGCCCATTCTCCTCTGACCTCTAGCATCAACAAGCCATTTTCGCCCACAGGACTGCCGCATACTGGATGTTTTTCCCTTTTCACACCATTCTTTGTAAACCCTAGAAATGGTTGTGCGTGAAAATCCCAGTAACTGAGCAGATTGTGAAATACTCAGACCGGCCCGCCTGGCACCAACAACCATGCCACGCTCAAAATTGCTTAAATCACCTTTCTTTCCCATTCTGACATTCAGTTTGGAGTTCAGGAGATTGTCTTGACCAGGACCACACCCCTAAATGCATTGAAGCAACTGCCATGTGATTGGTTGATTAGATAATTGCATTAATGAGAAATTGAACAGGTGTTCCTAATAATCCTTTAGGTGAGTGTATACTGTTCATTGAAAACATGAAATCAAGCACATAGATGGTGTTCTAGTCTAAAACACCTTACAGAAAGGTATCTCTGAAACAATATATTTAAGCATTTATACCCAACACATTCTTAATAATGTTTTTCTCCAAAAGCATATAGTTTTTGTGGTTAAAAAAATATATACTGTAATACTGTCTATGTAAATCATTGCGGTATCCCATCCATCAGTGCTGACTTTCTATGAAGACAATGCCTGACAATCAAAGACAAGGAGATTTGGTGATGTCCTGATCTGCTGCTCATTTCATTTGTCAAGAGTGCCACCTACAGATGGGTTAGGGTTATGATTAGGATAAACCCTATGATTCAGACACTTAAAAGAGGAAAGCTTAAGATATATATTCTTCAACATGCAAGCACAAAGTCAGAGTAAGTGTGCGTGTAATAAATTAATAAACTATTTTGGTACACATTATGGCTTATGTTTTGATATCTTGGTGTATCAATGAATAGATTAGATAATTATTTGCAGCATTTTAGTTCTTGCTTTAAACATTTTAATTTATTGGGCAACAACAGTTCTATGAATAAAATGATTTGGAATGAAAGTTTCAGAGCAAATGTAAAGGCATATATATATATATATATATATATATATATATATATATATATATATATATATATATATATATATATATATATATATATATATATATATATATATATATATATATATATATATATATATATATGCAAACATTTTTGCTATAATCGCATCGTGTGACAACTAAACAGACAAAACAATACCAACCATGTATCTTAAGTGTAGTTCAAAGCAAATTTCCTGAGGTGCGATTATAGTCATTTTTATACATTTGGGAGGGAAAAAAAGTGTCAACTAGGGAAAAAAGTGTCAGCTGGTCAAAAACAAATGCTCATGTGATATGTGACAATAAACAACATGCTGAGAAAGAGAACAAGTGTAAGAAAAAGAAATAGAAAAGATGAAAATAAACAGAGGAAGCCGGCAAGGTGCCCATGCTTGTCTTTGTCCCTGACTGAACATTACAGACAAATGAAAGAAAGGAAAAACAACTGTATATTTGACATCAAAAGCTTTAATGTTTCAGATAAGATGATGATCACTCCAAATGAATTAAACTTTAAATTTCCTCAGGTTTAAAGCTTTAAAAACATGTACCCCTACAAATGGGTATAAACAGAAAAGGCAAACTGAGTACACAGAAGTTTTCCACATGTACGGCAGAACCTGTGCAAGGCAATGATACACCAATTGATTCCTCATTGATCGCTATATGTCCAGCCATGTCAGTTACCAACGATTCACCTCATGTGCAAATAATGGAGAATATTAAGAGAAAAATCGCAGAGTGTCAGAAGAGAGGACTGGGTTAAAATCTTCCACTGTGGATGCTATTCTTTTTCTCCACGATGCTCTGTAAGAGACTGTTCTAACTTTTCGTTTGATTGGACTTTATTTTCGTTTAACTGTTGAAAACTACTGGAAAAAAGAATGGCCATGTTCTGTGGTGCATTTTTGAGGTAAGATAACCTGCAAGTTTGTTTTTTATTTATTTAATTTAATTTGTTTAGATTGGCTATTGCTCATTTCGTTTGCGAGCGCTGTTGCAAGCAGCCTTAGCCTGCCTCAGTATTTCAAAAAATTTTACTCACTGTGGTTTAATAAATAAACATCAAACTAACTGTCTGTGTGATATGCTTGAAGTGTTTTATATCTATGGATTTTATTGTAGCCAAGTAAAGTATTAGCGTTGATATGAGGCTAAATTGATCAAACATGTTTTACTCGCTGTTGGCTCGGCTTGCTTGGTCGTAATTTTTATTTTATTTTTATTTTTTTATTTTATTTTTTTTAAATGCTCCAAACATTTGTCTAAATTAACTTAATAAAGAAATGAAAAGAAAAGAAACATAACTAAAAAAACGGACATATTTTAATGGCTGCAAATAGGGCAGGCTGCCGCTGTGAAAAAAAAAAAAAAACAAGGGAAAAAAAAACCCGGGGTCGAGTCGGACTCGGGCTGATAATTCTGATGAGCTGTCGGACACGGGTCGGGCTAGGGCCTGAGCGTCTCGGGCCAGGGCCGGGCTCGGGCCTAGATTTGAGGCCCGTGCAGGGCTCTACACTGGGGGGGACCTTTAAAATATAAATTAGCACTCAAGCACATGCATAATTTTCTGCAGCGCACCAGGAAAAGTAATGATTATGAATGTGTTGGAAAAAACAGCAAGGAGACTTACTGAATATCTTAAGAATTTGTTGGTAAACTAAAGTTTTCTGAGTCGGTGTTGGCTGCAAAGATGAAAGTTGACTATGCTGACTCGCTTACCTCTGTAGTACAGTGAAAGAGAGATTTCATATGGATTACATGATTAGAGAATTTTATTGGTTCATTTAAAAGCAGACATTTCAAGCTTTCTACAGACATATATGTCTGTAAGGCAAGTATATGTTTGTATGAGTTTCAGTTCATTTTTGTGACGTGCTCCAGAAAGTAGTTCACAGACACAAAAGACAAAGCGCATGCTGCTTGTTTTCTTTATTTTACAAAACTACAGGTTTTGTTGTAATTGTTAATTTACACAAATAAAAGACACTTTTTACAGTTTCAAATTATATATTATTCTTATCTGTATGACCAAAAATTACAGTTCTTTTCGCTGTTATCAGGAAAAAAAAATGCAAGTGCAGCCCTCAAGCCATATTCACATTGCAGCCCTTAATCCCGTGTTCGTGGACAAATTTGGGCACAGAGGTCTCAGGTGTGATCCAAAAAAATTTTTTTAATAAATGTTATATCACTATCTTCGATAAAATAAAAACTATCAACTTATGGTGTTTTTTATTTCTTTTTGAATTTATTTACCTCTAAAAGTACCACATTTTCTATGTAAATTATAATAATAATAATAATAAGTTTTATTTATATAGCGCCTTTCCAGAGCTCAAGGACACTTTACAATAAACAAACAACAATAAAGGCAGTTGACAAAGACAGCAGACAGAACAACAGTAGGCAGTTGAGAGTGCAAGTACAGTAAGTGAAAAATGGGTAGATGGGGCGGCAACCAGCAGAATACAAACAGATATAACTTTGAGAAAAAATAATAATAATAATTAAGAATTATAACATTCAGAAAATAGGTGAGTTTTGAGCATGGATTTGAATTCAGAGATAGTGTCAACAGAACAGAGTGATCGGGGGAGAGAGTTCCACATTTTGGGCGCAACAACACTGAATGATCTGCCCCCCATTGAAGCAAGGCGATGCCGAGGGACGACGAGAAGGCTAGAATCAGCGGATCGTAAAGAACGAGTCGGGGTGTAGGGGAGAAGCAGGTTACAGAGATAGGGGGGAGCCAGGCCGTGCAGAGACTTAAAAGTGAGAAGGAGAATTTTGAATTTGATACGGTAAGCCACAGGAAGCCAGTGCAGATCATGCAGAATTGGGGAAATATGTGCAGAACGCTTGGTGTGGGTGAGTAGTCTGGCAGCAGAGTTTTGAATGTATTGTAATTTGGAAATGGAGCTAGCTGATAGGCCAATGAAAAGTGCATTGCAGTAATCGAGACGTGAGGTGACAAATGCATGGATGACAGTTTCAGCATCTGAGATACTGATAAAGGGACGGAGCTGAGCGATACGACGTAGATGAGAGAATGCCAATTTAGTGATAGAATTAATGTGAGAGTGGAAAGATAGAGTGGAATCGAAAATTACACCAAGATTTTTAATAGTACTAGATGGTTTGATAAGAGAGCCAGCGATCTCACAGGTGAAGTTGGTAGGAATTTTATTATTGAGTGACGGAGGTCCAGTGAAAATAATCTCAGTTTTGTCCATGTTAAGTTTTAGAAAATTTGAATGAAGCCAATCTTTTATTTCATGTACACAAGCAGAGATTTTGTCAGTTGTGAGAGATAAAGTCGATGTACAGGTAGTATATAATTGAATGTCGTCAGCGTAAAAATGATAATTAAAACCATGATGGCGGAGGATCTGACCAAGAGGTATTATGTAGATTATAAATAATAATGGCCCAAGAACGGATCCCTGAGGGACACCTTGCTTCAGGGGGACAGTAGGTGAGTGAAAATTCTGAAGTGAAATGTAGAACAGTCTGTCAGAGAGATAGGAGGAAAACCAGGAAAGAGCAGCACCAGAAATACCCACATCCGAAAGGCGCGAAATGAGTAGTTGATGGGAGACGGTATCGAAGGCAGAGCTGAGGTCAAGCAGCAGGAGCATAGACAGAGAACCAGAGTCACCAGAGAGAAGCAGATCATTCAGTACCTTAACTAGTGCAGTTTCAGTACTATGCAAAGGGCGAAAACCAGACTGAAAAGGATCAAAAAGATTATTTTCAACTAGAAAAGACTGAAGCTGGGAGGCAACAGTACTTTCTAGTAATTTAGCTATGAAGGGGAGATTTGAAATGGGACGATAATTAGATAAAACTGAGGGATCAAGGTTGGGTTTCTTGAGAACTGGGGTAACAGCTGCAGTTTTGAGTGACAGAGGAAATGAAGCAGAGGTAAGAGATGCATTGATGAAGTGAGAGATAGGTGCAGAAATAACTGAATGGCAACGTTTCAGAAGAGTAGTAGGAGCAGGGTCAAGATGACATGATGAAGGGTTGGATTTCAAGATTAACTCAGAGACAGAAGGAGTAGACAGAGAAAAGAAAGACAGGGATTGACCAGGTTGATTCGGCAGATAACTAATGTTAGTAGCATCATTAAAGAGGCACTGGTTTACGGCATCTGTCTTTTCTAGCAAGTAAGTCAAGAATGAAGTGCAAAGTTCATCAGAAGCTAGAGCAACATGAGATGGAGGTTTGGTAAGTTTATTTATTGTGTTAAATAATGCTTTTGGCCTGTTACTTGATTTATTAATTGTAGCAGATACAAAACTGGAACGAGCCAGGTTCAGGGCCGATTTGTACGTTTTGATATGTTCAGTAAATGCCAAATGGTGAACAGTCAGGCCAGTTTTCCTGTAGTAACGCTCAAGCCGTCTACCAGTGGCCTTTAAGATACGGAGCTCAGGAGTGTACCAAGGAGACGAATGTGTGGAAGGGACACTTCTGGTCTTGACAGGAGCATGCTTATCTAAGATATCCGCGATTATGGTGTTATAGTTAGATAGTATCAGTGAGGCTGAAGAGATATCAAAGACATCAGAGAGATTAGAAGAGGAAACGGAGGTACAAAATAATGCAGTATCAACAGCTTTGAGATTGCGGTAAGATATGACAGTTGTAGAACAATTCTTAAGCATAGGCAGGCTGAGGCTAAAATCAAGGAATTTATGATCAGAAATACCAGTGTCAGTAGAAGTGATGGAGGAGATATTGGCCCTTGATGTACAGATCAAATCAAGGGTATGACCACGGGAATGAGTGGGAAAATTAACATGCTGAGTCAGATTAAAACATTCAGAGATAGAAAGTAACTGGTTGGTGTTAGAGCAAACAGCATCAACATGAATATTAAAGTCACCAAGCAGTAGAATGGGAAATGACAATGAGCAGGCAAGGGTCAACAGTTCGCTGAGTTCAGAAAAGAAGTTAGACAGGACCTTAGGAGGTCGATAGAGCAAAATAATTATGAGAGAGTCAGCCTTCAAAACCATGTACTCAAATGTACTGGTATCATGAAAGTCAAGTTGCTTGATACGGAAGTTATCACGATGGATGATAGCAAGACCACCCCCTTTACCATGGGGTCGCGGTCTGGACAGATAATTATATCCATCTGGCGTAAGTAGATTTAACTGTAGAAAATCTTCAGGAACTTGCCAAGTTTCAGTGAGAAGAAAAATGTCAAGGTTATTGTCAGTGATCGTTTCATTGAGATAAGGGGCTTTGTCCGAAATTGATCGACAGTTCAAAAGTGCAAAGTGATGATGCGATGGATTCAAATTAGGTGTATGTTGCAGATCGCTATCAGTGAGATAGATCAGAGAACGCTGAATGGTGGGACCGGCAGGCAGTTGTCTAGGCATGGAAGATAGTCTATTGTTGGTCCAGATGCAAGGAGGAGCATCAGGCTTTGAACAGAAGGAACTCAAGAGTGTGCGCCGCGAACGGTGTATGTATCTTGGGCGACGGAGAATCCCTAGTCTCTGGCAGTATTCATACGTCACCGAATCAAGACGCGGGCGGCAGTTAAAGGCCCTCAGTTGTGATGTAGAATATTCAATATCCATCACAGATGTAAGACAAAAAATAATGCAGAGGAAAAAAGAAAAAAATGTTTTTGCACAAGGCATGTTGATGCTGAGAAAGTGAAAGCCCAAACACAAGCAAAACCACGTTAGCCAAACCTGAACGTCACTTCACCAAAACAGCTGACTAAATAGGAGGCAACGCACCCAGATAGTAAGCAGTAAACAAACAGCGCAACCGACAGAGAGAGCAGTAACTCACCCATCTGAGGAGCCGAGTGTGGTAGAGATGTAACAGGGAAGAAAGCTCGCAGCAGCCCGATGGCAGACTTATCAACAGTTCAGTTCAGAGTTTAAACAGTGAAAAAGTGGAGTAATCCAACCAGGCGCGAAACAGCTGCACAGACACGCACAGTATTCTCAACGTCTTGCAGACAGCAGAGGTGGTCAGTGCAGTGACAACAGTCCAGGTCAGTGAGCAATAGTGAGAAACGGAGTAATCAACACAGAGTTCCGATGAAAAAGAAAAAATATCCGAACCAGACAAACAGTACAAACAATCCAGGATTCGAAGCGGCAGCACAAACGCGCACAGCGTACTCGACCCGGAAACCGGAAGTTCACACTCAGAAGCAAATTATGCTTATTTGTTATATTTAATATTTCTTTAACTTCAGTAAAAAAAAAAAAAATCATTCCAGTAAGTTCAGACAGCCAAAACCTAAAAATGTTGTGACTTCTGGTGTCTTATGTTGGTATAAAATATCAATAGCCACTAAATGGCTGTAGTACTCAATGGTTGCATATAGGCTGAACTCTTTAAACCAATGTTATAACAAATTTAACCTCTTAAGTTTAAAGACTATAGAATATTGAGACTATACAAAGATGCCAAAATATGCTTAGACAAATATGACCAAGCTATAAGGAAAAGACAAAGTAGTAGATCATTTATTTCAAACAAAAAAAAACATCAAATTTCAATACCTCAAAAAACCAATTGGTACCAAACAGGTAAGAATAAACAACAATAACTCAAAAAAGTAAGTGTTAGGTAAGAATAAACGGCAAGAACAAACAATAATCATAGTTATGTTTTAATTGTGTGCATGTGTGTGTTTGTGTGCACGCACGTGCATAGGTGGTTGATGGAACATTTAAACAAAAAAAAAAAGGTCAGTCACTGGCTCATTCTTTTTGTATGTGTGAGCGAGTTTTTATTTGGAAAAAACAAACAGCTCTGTTATAGGCTCATTGAATACTTTGTGTGTGTGTGTGTGTGTGTGTGTGTGTGTGTGTGTGTGTGTGTGTGTGTGTGTGTGTGTGTGTGTGTGTGTGTGTGTGTGTGGTGTGTGTGTGGTGTGTGTGTGTGTGTGTGTGGTGTGTGTGTGGTGTGTGTGTGTGTGTGTGTGTGTGTGTGTGTGTGTGTGTCACATGTTGTACAGGATCACCCCTTCATTTGTGTGTGTATGATATGCATTGTGTTGGATCTATTGATTTTCATTTGATAAAAAAAAAAAAGAAATGCTCTGAATTACAGTTTTCCCATTCATTATTGGGTGCCCATTTTTGTCCACGAAGGCGAAATTAAGTTTTGTTTTTTTTTTGGGGGGGGGGGGTCTTTTCACCCACTTATTGTACAACCCCAAATCAGAAAAAGTTGGGACACTGTACAAATTGTGAATAAAAACAGAATGCAATGATGTGGAAGTGATGTGTAAGCTCCCCAAGCCACACGCACTCATGCAACCCCATACCATCAGAGATGCAGGCTTCTGAACTGAGTGCTGATTACAACTTGGGTTGTCGTTGTCCTATTTAGTCTGGATGACATGCCGTCCCAGTTTTCCAAAAAGAACTTAAAATTTTGATTCGTCTGACCACAGAACAGTTTTCCACTTTGCCACAGTCCATTTTTAATGAGCCTTGGCCCAGAGAAAACACCTGCGCTTCTAGATCCTGTTTAGATATGGCTTCTTTTTTGACCTATAGAGTTTTAGCTGGCAACGGCGAATGGCACAGTGGATTGTGTTCACCGACAATTTTTTCTGGAAGTATTCCTGAGCCCATGTTGTGATTTCCATTACAGTAGCCTTCCTGTATGTGATGCAGTGCCGTCTAAGGGCCCGAAGATCACGGGCATCCAGTATGGTTTTCCGGCCTTGACCCTTACGCACATTGATTGTTCCAGATTCTCTGAATCTTTGGATGATATTATGCACTGTAGATGATGATAACTTCAAACTCTTTGCAATTTTTCTCTGAGAAACTCCTTTCTGATATTGCTCCACTATTTTTCGCCGCAGCATTGGGGGAATTGGTGATCCTCTGCCCATCTTGACTTCTGAGAGACACTGCCACTCTGAGAGGCTCTTTTTATACCCAATCATGTTGCCAACTGACCTAATAAGTTGCAAATTGGTCCTCCAGCTGTTCCTTATATGTACATTTAACTTTTCCGGCCTCTTATTGCTACCTGTCCCAACTTTTTTGGAATGTGTAGTTCTCATGAAATCCAAAATGAGCCAATATTTGGCATGACATTTCAAAATGTCTCACTTTCAACATTTGATATGTTATCTATATTCTATTGTGAATAAAATATAAGTTTATGAGATTTGTAAATTATTCCATTCCTTTTTTACTCACAATTTGTACAGTGTCCCAACTTTTTCTGATTTGGGGTTGTAGAATCAAGTCAAATTTTTTTGTGTGCGCGTTCAGGTGGCAAACTTGGAAAAAGTAGCCAAATCTTGTACTGCTCAGATTAAGGAAAGTATTTTTTAAAAATAAATAAAAGTGATTTTGCCCACATATGTCCCGAACATGGTTTAAGCGCACATTTAAAGTGGCTAACGTTAGGCTACTACGTATATGTTTCAAATAATAAACCATATTTGAGGTCGGTGAATGATAGGCGAACATTTGAATTTCCTACCCGACATAGGCTACTGTAATTGCCACATGGACCAGCCGTGTTAACGATCCACATAATGAGTGACATGAGTATGACTGTTTTAAATCTGTTTTAAATCTCTGTGCAGAGATTTAAAACAGTAGGAATAGAAAAGTGCTAGTAACAAAGTGGGTTTGGGTTAACATGTTAAATGAAATGTTCTTTTTTTCGTTCAACCGAAAATGTGCTGGGAGTCCACTGTTGCTATAGTAACAAACAGATAAATCATGCAATCTCATTTCACTGTTGTTGCCAATATTGAGGTTATTTCAGCTTCATGCAAAGTTTGCTTCCTTCATATTTAGATTAACTGTATTGTTAAAGAGGGCAAGCTCTACCATTCAACTGAACTGCGTTTATGCATTTTAGACACTTACATTGTTCTTGCTCTGTCCATGCAATAACTGCATCCTTGTCTGAGCAGAGTTTTCTATTTACTTCAACTGCTCCGTGCTCTGGTATTATCAATGGTATAACCCATTTCAGGAGTTGCCATAATTAAAATTTAAAATCAGAATATGAGCATTACTAACTTACATTCACTAAAATATTGAAATGTTAGCAATGCTATAGGCTCCACCGCAGTAGTTTGAAAAGTGTCTGTCAAATGTCAGCTCGCCCTGTTGCTCCGTCGGCACCTTTGTCAAAGTACTTTGTACTTTTGGTGAAAAATAAATGTAGTGAAGTTGAATACTTTATTTTTATTCTCAAGTAAAAGTAAAAAGTACCACAATTTAATTTTATACTTAAGTAGAAAAGAAAAAAATAATAATTATCGCGTACTGTAACGAAAGTATTTGTAATTAGTTACTTTTCACCTCTGGAAATACTTCTCAGCAAACTTAGTTATAATGGTGTCGACTTGTATTATTCCAGGGTGCACGAACTCAAAGAATAAATGTTTAGTGGGAGTGAATTACTTTCTGTCTCCAGTGAAGGATCCAGTGCATTGTAGGCAGTGGTTAAAGGCTGCAAAGAATCGTAAATACGGAGAGAATGCCGAGACGAACAATCTGTGTTTGTAGTAAAGAAAAAAATAATTATCGCGTACTGTAACGAAAGTATTTGTAATTAGTTACTTTTCACCTCTGGAAATACTTCTCAGCAAACTTAGTTATAATGGTGTCGACTTGTATTATTCCAGGGTGCACGAACTCAAAGAATAAACGTTTAGTGGGAGTGAATTACTTTCTGTCTCCAGTGAAGGATCCAGTGCATTGTAGGCAGTGGTTAAAGGCTGCAAAGAATCGTAAATACGGAGAGAATGCCGAGAGGAACAATCTGTGTTTGTAGTCAAAAAAAAAAAAAAACGCAAAGTGATGGGTTTTTGTAAGAAAAATATCCATATTTAAAACTAAATAAATCACTGGCTTCCAGCAACGGCCGTACGCGTGTTCACGAGAGAGTCACGTTCTGGTGGAAGGGTGACCTCTGACCTGGCGTATGACGTAGCTTATCTTCTCTTATATCGAAATCCTCCAACATTTTTCTTTAAAACTTCTCATTTGAGACTTCAAATTTTACACTTCTAATGCGTGATCGGCACATTGTTTTGCTCTATCCTCTGTGCTTCCGCGTTCATTAATTCTCACCTAAGCTTATGCTATGCCATGCGTCCTACATCTGGTCAGAGGTCACCCTTCCAATGGAACTTGACTCTCTCTTGAATGCGTGTACGGTCGTCGCAAGAAGCCTGTGATAATAGTTTATAAAGTTTTTAATAATTATTAATTTATTAATTTAATGAAATTAAAATTATTAATAATTTATTCATTTAAAGGCGGAGAAACAATTTGTTCAGTAAACCATTGTTTAATTAAAAAAAAGCAATTTTAGGTTTAGTTTTCTTCCCCCTGCTGTACCAAAACCTAACTTCAAAACCGAGGTATGTACCATACCGTCAGTTTTGTGTACTGTCACACCCCTAATATATACAGTGAGGAAATAAGTATTTGAACACCCTGCTATTTTGCAAGTTTTCCCACTTAGAAATCATGGAGGGGTCTGAAATTGTCATCGTAGGTGCATGTTCACTGTGAGAGACATAATCTAAAAAAAAAAATCCAGAAATCACAATGTATGATTTTTTAACTATTTATTTGTATGATACAGCTGCAAATAAGTATTTGAACACCTGAGAAAATCAATGTTAATATTTGGTACAGTAGCCTTTGTTTGCAATTACAAAGGTCAAACGTTTCCTGTAGTTTTTCACCAGGTTTGCACACACTGCAGGAGGGATTTTGGCCCACTCCTCCACACAGATCTTCTCTAGATCAGTCAGGTTTCTGGGCTGTCGCTGAGAAACAGAGTTTGAGCTCCCTCCAAAGATTCTCTATTTGGTTTAGGTCTGGAGACTGGCTAGGCCACGCCAGAACCTTGATATGCTTCTTACAGAGCCACTCCTTGGTTATCCTGGCTGTGTGCTTCGGGTCATTGTCATGTTGGAAGACCCAGCCTCGACCCATCTTCAATGCTCTAACTGAGGGAAGGAGGTTGTTCCCCAAAATCTCGCAATACATGGCCCCGGTCATCCTCTCCTTAATACAGTGCAGTCGCCCTGTCCCATGTGCAGAAAAACACCCCCAAAGCATGATGCTACCACCCCCATGCTTCACAGTAGGGATGGTGTTCTTGGGATGGTACTCATCATTCTTCTTCCTCCAAACACGTTTGGTGGAATTATGACCAAAAAGTTCTATTTTGGTCTCATCTGACCACATGACTTTCTCCCATGACTCCTCTGGATCATCCAAATGGTCATTGGCAAACTTAAGAAGGGCCTTGACATGTGCTGGTTTAAGCAGGGGAACCTTCCGTGCCATGCATGATTTCAAACCATGACGTCTTAGTGTATTACCAACAGTAACCTTGGAAACGGTGGTCCCAGCTCTTTTCAGGTCATTGACCAGCTCCTCCCGTGTAGTTCTGGGCTGATTTCTCACCTTTCTTAGGATCATTGAGACCCCACGAGGTGAGATCTTGCATGGAGCCCCAGTCCGAGGGATATTGACAGTCATGTTTAGCTTCTTCCATTTTCTAATGATTGCTCCAACAGTGGACCTTTTTTCACCAAGCTGCTTGGCAATTTCCCCGTAGCCCTTTCCAGCCTTGTGGAGGTGTACAATTTTGTCTCTACTAGTGTCTTTGGACAGCTCTTTGGTCTTGGCCATGTTAGTAGTTGGATTCTTACTGATTGTATGGGGTGGACAGGTGTCTTTATGCAGCTAACGACCTCAAACAGGTGCATCTAATTTAGGATAATAAATGGAGTGGAGGTGGACATTTTAAAGGCAGACTAACAGGTCTTTGAGGGTCAGAATTCTAGCTGATAGACAGGTGTTCAAATACTTATTTGCAGCTGTAATCATACAAATAAATAGTTAAAAAATCATATATTGTGATTTCTGGATTTTTTTGTTTTAGATTATGTCTCTCACAGTGGACATGCACCTACGATGACAATTTCAGACCCCTCCATGATTTCCAAGTGGGAGAACTTGCAAAATAGCAGGGTGTTCAAATACTTATTTTCCTCACTGTATATATATATATATATATATATATATATATATATATATATATATATATATATATTTATATTAGAGAGAGAGAGAGAGAGAGAGATGTATAAAGTACTAGAGACCCAGACTTGAGTAAAAGTACAAGTGCTCTATCAAAAAAGTGACTTGAGTAGAAGTTGAAGTGCTCTTTAAGCAAAACACTTAAGTAGAAGTACTAAAGTATTCAACATTTGTTGTACTTAAGTATTGCAAGTAGTTTATTTTAAAGTTTACTACTCAAGTACTGAAAGTAAAAGTACAAGTATTGTGTTATGAAGTTATTAAAGAAAACAGTCAAAAGTTTGAACATCATATTGTTAATATTATTTCAAATGTTTAGGACACTCACAATTAATTTGGCTGAAGCAGCAGTACAAGGACAGGAATGTTCAAGAACACCTTAAAACACTGAGCTTAACTCTTTGTAAACAAAAACAGATCAAATATGTCCCTTCCTCCTTTAAAGCATCCCTCTCTTCTCTTCCCTGCTTGTGCCTTTTTTCTCCACAGCTTATTGGGTATTTATCAGCATGTAACCGCGATCTCTGGAAGCTTTGTTTATGTCAGGAAGTTCCTGGAATGGCTCTTCTTCATGTGTTCCATATATGGTCTAATGTGCATAGGGCGCCCTCAGGCTGCCAGTATGGACTGAAAACACAGTACATCAGAGATCCAGCGCTCATAATGATTACATCGGCCCATTTTGGTTATAATAATTTAAATAAATATTATTCCTCTATATTGAAATCTAACGTAAACCTATGAAATCTATCAATCTATCAAAATCTGCACATTTTTTAGCTAAAATCCCTGAGGGACGTTGTTTGGTCAAGCGCTTTCATGACGACCGCACATGAGTTTTTTTTTTTTCTAAATGGGTGCGGCTGACGCTCACAATTCATATTAAAGGTATCGACTAACTATTAGATGTAATAACATTACATCTAATAGTAGCCTAACTTTAAAATATTTAAACAAAGAACGAACGATTCAGTGCATCGGCGTCCTCATGACGGCTAACAGTTACGCACTTCAATCTATATGAATTGTCTTTCACTCCAACAAATGAAAACATGGACTCTAAGTAGGGCCAGGGGTGGTCTCCTTCCTCACCCTCACCGCCACGATCACTCGAAGTTCTGGTTCTTCCATCTCGAAACAAATGAACAAAGCTCAAGTGTTCTCAGTGGAGGCAGGCAGCAGAGCGAAAGGCAGAACGGGAGCACGCGCGGTCTTCTTGATGGCTTGATTCGCTGGGCCACCTTCATCAAACCTGGTGACAGAGCCATCTACCGCTCTGGCAGTGATAATGTGGTTTTTTTTGTGGGAATGATTCGTAACATTTTTATAATTGTAACGAGTAACGATGCAGCACATAAAAAAAGTATCGGAGTAAAAGTATTACACTCGTCGAAAATATGTACTGAAGTAAAAGTGGAAGTAGGAGAAAAAAAATAATACTCTAACAAAGTACAGATACAGCCTTTTAGTACTTAAGTACAGTAATGAAGTAGTTCTACTTTGTTACTATACATCTCTGTATATATATATATATATATATATATATATATATATATATATATATATATATATATATATATATATATATATACACACATATATACATGCATATATATACACACTTTTTTTTCTCATTTCATCTCCTTCCCCCTCATCACAATAAAAACAACAACAATAATAATAATAAAGATATTGATATGATTGCCTTATTGATATGGCTAACTGTGCAAATCTTGGACATTATTTCCAAATATTGGACATTATTTCCAACATGAAATCAACTACTTGTCCTCTCAATGCTATTCCTATTAAGTTGTTCAAATATATACTGGACTATGTTTTGCCAAGTGTACGTTCTACTTTTAACAGCTCCTTACAAAATAGCATTGTTTCATCCTGCTTAAAATAACAAACCTCAATTCATCTGATCTCAATAATTATGGTCACATCTCAAGTTAAGTGCAGCCTTCAACACTGTGGATCACCGCATCAGCTCTATTTTGGGTCCAACCTTGATTTCCCTGCCCATGCTCCATCTCTATTCCATTTTTGAGTACCATAAGGTCTCTTATATTTATGCAGATGATACCCAGCTTAATCTTCCTATAAAATCTGGAATGAACTCTGTCTTCTGTTCGTATGTCTAAATGACATTAAAGGTTGGATGGATAAAAATTCTCTCGAGTTGAATGAGAAAAAGACACAAGTTATTCTGTTTTGCCCCTCACAACTAAAATTCCAGTGCTTACCTAGGTCCTCTTCAAACAAATATTCATACCAATGTCAAAAACCTAGGGGTTATCTTTTATAATCCTATCTTTTATCTTTTTATCCTGATCTAAAGCTGACAAACAAATAAATTATGTAGTCAGCGCCGGCATTTTACAGCTTAAGGGGATTCGTAAGCTCAAAACTTTTCTAGTTTCAATGATTTGGAGACTGTTATTCATCATTCATCTCTACTAGGCTTGATTACTACAGCACTTTATGTTCCAGAATTAATCAGTTCTCATTTTTATTTCACTGTCCTGTGAAATAAAGTACCAACTTTGTATTGTGTATATTAGATCTTTTCTTATAATAATTCGATTTAAAAAAATGTAATCAAAATTTTACTCTATTTAGGTTTATACATAAACGAATAATAACATAACATAATATAGACCAGTTATGTTTTTGTTTTGTTTTTTGCAGCATGATGCTCTAACCCTATGTTGTGCAGCACTTTGGTCTGCATTCATCTCGTTTTGGTTACATTTTATATTAAGGTGTCATTGTTAGTGTAATTATATATTTAAGTACTGAGTAATATTAATTAACAACATGTTATTATAGGGTTAGGGTAGGATTAGGGTTTGGTTGAGTGTAAGTTGCATGTTATTATGCATAGTTTATTGTTATTACTTTGGTGAGTACATGTAACATATGTAACAAGGACACTGTAAAATAGAGTGTTACCCTTGTTTTTAAAGTGCTATATAAATACAACTTGACACTGAAGACAGCAGACAGCCTAATCTGTTTGCACAGAGTACCTGTTATCTTATAGCCGCTGGCAGCCAACTGCCCCGCCATGTATTCACCATCAGAGCTGTTGTGAGAGCAGCCCCACGTCCTCACCCATATCTTCTGTGTGCCAGGAATCACGCTGTAAATAAGGCAAATGATTAAAGGTTTATCATCTATGAATACTTGCTGTCCAGGGTTGTTTGGATGTTATATTTTGATACACATGGAGAAAAAAAAAAAAAGAAAAAAAAACAATGTAGGAAAATCTGAATCTATACTGTAAAGCAGTCATCTTCAAGATTGTTTAATAGTGATTCCATTGTTGTAGATCTGATATGGCCCACACTGTCAAAAATTTATTTCCAAGCTTTATCCACTAGATGGCAATATTTAATCAGTGTAACTATCACAAAATGACAGGATAGGTTTCATTCAGATATTTATTTTATGTAATGATGCACCAATCATGATTTTTCATGGCCGATTCAGATTTATTTATTTTTTTACAACCAAATTGGCTGAATCAGATACCGGTTGCCTATTTTTTTCTTTATGCAAATGTATTTGTTGTTTATTGGGGCAGTATAGGGGCAGTCATATGGCCTAATAGTTAGAGTCAGACTGGTAACCCGAAGGTTGCGGGTTCGATTCTCAATACTGAATGAGGTGCCCTTGAGCAAGGCGCCTAACCCACAAATCACTCAATGGGCGCCGCAGCAAAAATGGCTGCCCACTGCTCCGGGTGTGTGTCTCCAAAGTTTGCAGTGTGTGTGTTCGCATGTGTGTTCACTAATCACTACTCATACTACTGTGTGTGCACTAACTTGGAAGGGTTAAATGCAGAAGACAAATTCTGAGTATGGGTTACCATACTTGGCCTTCACATGTCACTTTCACTATAACAAGCATTTGAAATTAGAGGCAACCACTGAATTTAATCATGATCCAAACAAGGATGCTACACGCATGAGCAGTTGTTTTTGATTCGTATTATTTCAACATTTAAAACAAAAAAAAGAACGGCCTGAAATCAGATTTGTGAATTATGCTACATAAGAGGAATACACAATTGCAAAATTGAAAATTCACTCTGTAACAGTAGGTGACACAGCAGCAGTTTCTTTGCACCGCTGTACACAAAGCAGTGCTGTGCTTATAAACACTACAGTCAGTTCCTTTCAGAGATACATTCATATAAACCCCCACCCCCAATTATTATTAATATCTTTTCTTCCTATATTTCGAGCATCACAAACAATGAGCTTGCTGTGCCTGGTAAAGCATTTGCTCTGCTGATGCGTCTTGGGTTCTCTTCTTTGCGTCCGTCTTCGGCATGTCCCGTCTCTGGCCTGTATTAACATCCTGTTTACAGACTTCGCAATATTTCCATACAAATGGTATTTTGGGAAATGATTGTAATACAGTTTGTGTGCAAGTCCGGAATAGAAATCAGCCAAAATAAAACTAAAAACCAGTTTCGATTTATGGGCAGTTGACTGGTGCACCTCTATTTTTATGTTCGTTTCTGTTGTAACTTCATCTTCACAGGAGCCTACTGTTGCTATAGCGACAAATGCAACTTTAATGCCAATCTGACTGACAGATAAACTGCATTCTTACTTCAATATCCCCTTTTACACAGCAATTATTGCAAATGAATGTAAAATTACCAGAACGACTTTTCTGGTACACAAATGGGCTGTTCACACATGGTCTCTTAAAGGCCAATTCACACTACAATGACAGTTTTTATTGTATGTTATAGTGTAGCTGAATGTTTACATACAGACACAATATTTGCATAAAAATAAACAGATGGAAAGTCAGCAAATAAGATGTGCAACAACATCACAACAGCACCTGAGCGCACCAATAGGTCTGTGAAATCTTAAAGGGTTACTTCAGGATTTAGCATTAAGCTTTGTATTAGTAGAAAACCTGTAGTATTTTCGAATTACCATGCTTTCCCCCCTCATATCCCCCTGAGAGGAGAGATTTATGTATTTTTTGTCTGGAAAAAATCCTCCGATGACGCAAAAATCGTCATTTTGCGTCATCGGAGGATTTTCTGTCCAGAGGCTAAAGACTACAGCCAGTAGATGGCGTTGTTCCGCATGTTTTCAGCCCGCCCATACAGGGTGGGATCTCACTCACAGAATGTACACAGCAGAGGTGGGAGTAAGTCACACATGTGCAAGTCACAAGTAAGTCTCAAGTCTTAACCTTCAAGTCTCAAGCAAGTCCAAGTCAATTTTGTGAAAAGCAAGTCAAGTCAAGTCAAGTCACTGCTTTATGTCAAGCAAGTCAAGTCAAGTCGTAGCTTGGGTCACAAGTCACGGCAAGTCATACAAACGTTTGATGATTTCACAGAATTTATATATTAAAATAAGTTAAAACAACATTTTTTTAAATATGCATTTCCACATACAGCTGAGTGGTTAAAAATCTAAAAAAGAAATAAAATTTCAAACTACATAGCCTAAAATGTAAATGTAACTGAAATTAGGCCAACATTAAAGCATGAAAAATAAATATGCCTCAAACATTGCAGTAGACCATTAAAAGATATTAAACAATTCACAATTCAAGTATAATGGTTCCTATGCCACCAAATGGCATTCTTCAAACTGGCATCCCCTTTATGGAACATGAACACATCCTTAACAACAAGTTAGATCTTTCCTTTTTAACAAAAGATTAACAAGAAATAAACAGTAATAATTGAATTAACACAAAACATAAACCTGTCAATCAGGTGGATTGACTATTGTACATTATTAATCTGTGTGAGTGAGTGATTTATTAATATTTGTGAATGTGTGTGCATGTGTATGAGTGAAAGGTGTATTGTTTGCATGTCCATGGTTGTGTTTGACTTTCTCTGTGTGTGTGTGTGTGTGTGTGTGTGTGTGTGTGTGTGTGTGTGTGTGTGTGTGTGTGTGTGTGTGTGTGTGTGTGTGTGTGTGTGTGTGTGTGAGAGAGAGAGGTGATTTGATTGAGTGTGATTGATTCATTAATATTTGTGAGTGAATGTGTGTGCGTGTGTATGAGTGAAGAGTGTATTGTTTGTTTGCATGTGTGCATGGTTGTGCTTGCAAGTTTGAATTTTTGTTTTGTTTATTTGTGTATGCATGGTTCGGTTCGAAAGTCTGTATGTTTTTTTTTCTTTGTGTGTAGGTGTCTTTTTACAATCTTTTATGTGCATCCCCAAAAACTATCCAATTATTAGACACTGTACACATGCTATTATGCTATTAAAGGACAACTCCGGCGGAAAATGAACCTGGGGTGTAATAACACATGGGAACCGAGTCGACCGTTCTCTGGGATTTGTTTTCATGATAATCGAATGTAAAGAGTTTTATCTCTAAAAACTGATTAGCTTATAACGCTAGTATATGGGGCATAGAGTAAGTAAAAAGAAATCGCTAGTTAATACCACTAACAAGGCTCAAAATAGCCCCACACTAACACGGTAGCATAATGAGGGTGCTTGTTAGTGGTATTAACTAGCGATTTCTTTTTACTTACTCTATGCCCCATATACTAGCGTTATAAGCTAATCAGTTTTTAGAGATAAAACTCTTTACATTCGATTATCATGAAAACAAATCCCAGAGAACGGTAGACTCTGTACCAATGTGTTATTAATTATTATTAAATTACAGTTACATTTTTTTTATATTTCTTTTAACATTCAAGTCAACCCTGGGATAGCAGACTATATTGGTAGCATATAACTAGACAGTACAAAGGGATGTATGCAGGTAAGAAAAACTGGAATATGGCATATTTTAACATATTTTAACCCGATTTTAATTTTCAAGAAATGTTTTGTTTTTCGCTGTGCTTTTGTATGTAAGGGATTATTCAGATCATAAAAAAATCATTAATCCAAGGCACTCGAATATTATTAAAAATATATAGAAAGCCTTTATTTCATCATGGCTTTAATATTTTAAAATCAGGTGACAAGTAGTTACTTGCACACCTATGCGTTGCGGATGAGCCTTCGTCAGGGTGTGTGACCAAAGCCCCTTTCACACAGAGATTCCGGAAAATACACGGATAAAGTGACCCGAGATTTGACTCGGGTTAGTTTGATTTAGGTTCATTCACACTGCCAGTGATTTTCCAGAATAAGATAGTGCGTTCACACACAACCCGTAAAAATCCCGTAAAGACACATGACATCGATGTGACTTTAATGTCTCAGCAGCGTCTTAAGTTTGCTTATGAGCTGCGATTTCTCTCTCGAGAAACCATGCTTCTGCATTTTTTTCTCTCTGATTCGATCATAAACTTGCGCATTACATACCGTTTCACAGCTGGCGAACGATCCCGCGCTTCAGCGTCATCACTACGACACGCGGCTTTCACACAGTGCGCGTTCCTGCTGCGTCACGGGATTGTTGCGGTGCGTTCAAATACAGATATTTATTTTTAAAAAGACAAGTTATTTCGAGTCATTTACCTCAAGTCCGAGTCAAGTCTCAAGTCATGAATATCAAGTCAAAGTCAAGTCAAGTCTTTTATTAATATTTGTCAAGCAAGTCTCAAGTCCTAAAATTTGCGACTTAAGTCTGACTCGAGTCAAGTCATTGACTCGAGTCCCCCATCTCTGGTACACAGTATCAGCCGTCTTTCTTTGGAAGCTAAGCTAGCATGCTCTTGTTCTGTGGAGAAAGCTGAATAATAGGAGAAAGCTGAGTAAGTAGGGGTTACCATCTTCCTTTTCCCGGACTTGTCCGGCGGGCGAGACTGTTAAAAATGTCCGGGATTCAGCTTTTGCGTTCTGCGGTCGCCATTCATTGTTTACATGCACACCTCTCGTTTCAATCTAACTGAATTAATTCCGATCGGTGAATCTGACTGTAGTGTTTACATGAACGCTAAACAAGTGATCGGTTGATGTGCGTTTTACCCTTGCTAAGAAAATTTCCGCTCCTCCGTGAGAGATGGGAGACCCGGCGCGTCTCAGTAATGACGCCACCGGCCTCGCGCCGTTCTCCCGCGGCCGTCAGCCTCGTCCTGCTCGCCACAGTAAACATAATGAATGAATGGCGACTGTAGAACGCAAAAGCCGAATCCCGGACATTTTGGGTCTCTAAATCCCTGGCAAACTCATCACTTACTTAGGCTAGCCTTGTTGTTTTCAACTGTGCTCTCTAACCGGTAGGCGTGGCCTCCTAAGGCAGCGAAGCAAGTGCATTCTGGGAGTTGTTGTCTTTCATCCACATAAGCCAAAAATACATTTTCTGGCTTTTCTCAGTCTAGAAAGCTCCAAATTCAAAAATTTCTCCACATTTCTTCTACTTAAATGACCTATTTTAAATACACATTCATCTTCCCAGAGGTGAAGTATCCCTTTAACAATACCTTTCATACAGGGTTAGTTTAAAGAGGCTATATGCGATTTTCTGATATTTAAACTCGCGACTGACACCTGTGGCCAAAAAACGGAACTGCTCTTCCTTTCTGCTCGCTCTCGTACGTGCACACTTCACAAGTCATCTGCTGCAAGGAGGTCAACATTATGTTTACAGAGGTAAGAACAGTCAAATACATATATTGTTTGAGATAAGTGTTCTCTTATCAAAACGTTAGAGTGATCTGAAACGTTTAACATGAACGCGCTTGACGTCACATCCGCAGACAGCGCGGGAAAAATCCGACCCGACAGAAAATAGGAAAAATAGGATACAGGCTTATAGGTGCACCCACTGTGAGCGGACAAGGTGTCAGTATGCTCATCAGGAGATGTTTGAGTCATAAATGGTCAAATAAAAAGGCTATTGTTACGTTTATTTTGGGGAAAAAGTTGCATATAGCCTCTTTAAAGAGAGGACCAAAGTGTAATGTGACTGCATGTGACAGTTGTGTTTCTGACCTGTCTGTCAGAAGCTCCTCTCCTGCAGGCTGTTGCTTGTGCTTGCGTACGCGAGGCACAATGCTTCTCCTGGCAAACTGGCGCTCATGGGGAGTAGGGTCATAGGAGGTCACCATATCCTCGATATCATCAACAAGAGAGTCACAAGCAGACGGCATGATCTAATGAAAACAAATGCACTAGATGAAATACCGCAGAGTAATTCTGTAAAAATAGCATTCACAGTCGATTAGGGGTGGAACAAAATATCGACAGAGCAACATATTGTCCTTCATGCAAAAGGAGAATCGATATGCTTTAATTAATAAAATAAGGTGCTCTAAATGGATTTGCCAGCTCCCAGCATCGCTACTTCATGGCTCCTTGAGGTGGTGCTCAACACATGAATGAGGGAAACATGAAACATGAACATAAGTTAACTAGCCTAAGAAAAAGAGGTTTTTAATGGGATGGCGGACAGCAGTGTGAGTAAAATACAGTGGTGGTCAAAATTGATGGCACCCCTGATAAATACGATAAAAAATGGCTGTAAAAAATAAATCTGCATTGTTTATCCTTTTGATCTTTCATTAAAAAAATTCACAAAAATCTAACCTTTCATTGAAGTAAAAGAATTGAAAGTGGGGGTAAATCACATTATAA
Source organism: Squalius cephalus (assembly GCF_949319135.1). NCBI lineage: Eukaryota > Metazoa > Chordata > Actinopteri > Cypriniformes > Leuciscidae > Squalius > Squalius cephalus. The sequence continues at coordinate 28,399,216 of NC_137136.1, read as the reverse complement.
AATAAATGTTTTTCTCCAAAACACGCAGGCCATAATTGTTGGCACCCTGTTATTTAATACTTTTTGCAACCTCCTTTTGCCAAGATAACAGATCTGAGTTTTCTTCTATAATGCCTGATGAGTTTAGAGAACACCTGTCAAGAGATCAGAGACCATTCCTCCATACAGAATCTCTCCAGATCCTTCAGATTCACAAGTTCATGTTGGTGCTGCTTCTCTTCAGTTCACTCCACTCATCAGGTCAGGGAACTGGGACGGTCATGGCAGAAGCTTCATTTTGTGCTCAGTTACCCATTTTTGTGTTGATTTTGATGTTTGTTTTGGACCGTTGTACTGATGGAAGATCCAGCCACGGCCCATTATAAGATTTCTAGCAGAGGCTGTCAGGTTTTGATTTTTTATCTGTTTGTATTTGCTAGAATCCATAATACCATGTATCTGAACAAGTCCAGGACCTCCAGCAAATAAATAGGCCCACAACATATAAGATCCAGCAGTGTATTTAACCGTAGGCATGGGGTACTCTTCATCCCTGTTTGCACCAAACACATCTGCTGGGTTTGCTGCCAAAAAGCCCTTTTTTGTTTCATCTGACCACAGAATCCGGTCCCTTTTGAAGATCCAGTCGTGTCTGACAACTGAATATACTGGAGTTTATTTTTGGAGGAGCGAGGAGGATTTTTCTTGAAACCCTACCAAACAACATGTGGAGATGTAGGGGTTGTTTGATAAAAAAATTTTAGGCTTTCTGACCCTCAAGACTCAACTAATCTCTGCAATTCTCCATCTGTGATCCTTGAAGAGTCTTTGGCCACTCAAACTCTCCTTCTCACCGTCCATTAAGACAATATAGACACATGTCCTCTTCCTGGCAGATTCGTAACATCTTTAGTTGATTAGAACTTCTTAATTATTGCCCTGATGGTCAAAATGGGGATTTTCAATTCTTTAGATATTTTCTTACAGCCACTTTCTATTTTGTGAAGCTCAACAATCTTTTGCTGCACATCAGAACTATATTCTTTGGTTTTACTCATTGTGATGGATGAGCAAGGGAATTTGGCCTTTGTGTTTCCTCATATATAAACTCCTGTGAAACAAGAAGTCATAGCTGGACAATTTCATGTTCCTAGTCACCCTGGTGTGCTGCTAAAAAAGGTAAATATTAATGGGAATATACTTCAGAGATATTTTTCTCATAAAAAATTCTAGGGGTGCCAACAATTATGGCCAGCGTGTTTTGGAGAAAAACATTTATTTCATAATGTGATTTACCCCCAATTTCAATTCTTTTACTTCAATGAAAGGTTCGATTTTTTTGAAGGAAAGATCAAAAGGATAAACAATGCAGATTTATTTTTTACAGCCATTTTATCAGATTTATCAGGGGTGCCATCAATTTTGACCACCACTGTAGATGCCCCAGCCATGTTTAAGTCCAAACCTGGACCCACTTCAGCTTTTATACCATTGATGGGACAAACAAAATTGACAATGAGTATGTGATATACAATAACTGCCAGGTTAATGTAAAATGCACAGGTATTACCACAAACATGCAAAGCCACTTGCAATGCCATCACCCTGATCTCATTAAAAAGGTTTAATTTACTTAAAATGTTCAATTTAATTTACAAACTGAAAAACTTTTTATGCTGTTTTCTAACAGTTTGGACTTGAATAAAAAGAGAAAACCTGCACTTAACCTTTTAACAGGCATTTTGTTTTCATAGTGAATATCTTTCTTGTAATAGTTTATATGAGCAGTTTCAATCAGGGTTTCGTTCCCATCACAGTGTTGAAACTCCTCTTGTAAAAATGTCTAATGATCTATTACTAGCTGCTGATTCTGGTCTTTTATCATTACTTATATTTTTTGATCTTAGTGCAGCATTTGATACCATTTCACATTCTATACTCTTAAGAAGACTGGAATCTATTGGAATTAATGGTATGGCTCTAAGCTGGTTTCATTCCTATCTCACAGACCGCATTCAATGTGTAGCCAAGTCAAATATGTCTTCTGTGGTAATAGATAATTGCCCTGTTCCTCTGTCTAATCAGGTTAAAAGTTTGGGTGTCATTCTTGACAGAACTCCATCTTGAAACTCATATTAATAATGTTAACCGTTCTGAATTCTTTCATATTAGGAATATAAATCGTCTGCATCCAGTCCTTTCACTCAAGAGCACTGCTATGCTTGTGCATGCCCTTGTAACATCACAAATCGACTATTGTAATGCTTTGTTTTATAGGCTTCCTTCCAAATCTCTTCATAAATTAAAGGTCCCCTATTATGCAAAATTCACTTTTGCATGCTGTTTGGACATAAATGTGTGTTGGCAGTGTGTACACAACCAGCCAATAGTGATAAAAATCCACTCACTCCTTTTTTATTAATCCCCATAAATCATCAGCAGTGTCTCCCAACTACCTGTTTTCAGAATGCTGTTTTAGTGATGTCACTAAGCACAGGCCCCGCCCACGAGTGTTGACAGACACTGCGTTTCAACATAGACCCGCCCTGATCGAGTTCACAGCTGCTGCACTGACGAGAATGTCTCCCAAGCGTTGTAGGTGTTTTGTGGCTGGATGTATTAATCCACATAGCTCTCTCTATTTACTCCCGTAATCTGAGGCAGCCAAGACGAGGTGGAATTATTTTGTTTTTAAAGAAAATGCTCCCTCAACTCTACCGGAATTCGTTTATGTACTTGCGCACTTCTTATAACTTAAAAGCCGTGAACTGCTTTTTTTAACAGAACTGCTTTTGAAATTACGATTGGAATTATTATAGGCTACAGAAGTAAAGTCATTGTATAATATTTGTTCCTTAGTGTAAAATGGAAATGCATGGTGATTTTATTTTATAAATAGGCTATAATCAAAAAAACTATGGTGTAACAGAGTTTTAGAACTAGACAAATCTCTGCATCAATAGGCTATAAAATGCATTAATAGGCTAATATACAAATTTCAGTAGTCCAAGTTGGTTCGGGATTTGAACCCGTATCATCTAAATGATCGAAACGTAAGTTCTACCACTCGGCCATGACTTCACTCGTTGCGAAGTACCCAAACGTTCCAATGTGTGTTCGCTCACACGAGCGAGAAGCGCTCTTCATTCAAATGAACGCGCCGCCGTGTTTGTCGAACACTAATTCAACATGCCAGAATAAAACCTGGCTTTCGAACAATGCATAGCGCCACTCATCGTGGTGTGCTAAAACACTTAATTATAAACTTCAACATTTAAATCAAAACAATCTCAAAACGCTTTGTGACATTTTGAAAAGCCGTGTATGCATTACTGCCACTGGAACCACGAACGTAACAGAATACTGGTTCTGATTTTATTGTTTGTCGTTTAAACGTGCCTGTTGCATATCTTTATTTTATATATTTTATATGGTTTATTGGTGAAGTAGCAATATATATATATATATATATATATATATAACAGAACTGCTTTTGAAATTACGATTGGAATTATTATAGGCTACAGATGTAAAGTCATTGCATAATATTTGTTCCTTAGTGTAAAATGGAAATGCATGATAATTTTATTTTATAAATATAAGCAAAAAATGATGGTGTAACTATGGTGAGTTTTAGAACTAGACAAATCTCTCTGCATCAATAATAGGCTATAAAATGCATTAATAGGCTAATATAAAAAATTCAGTATTCCAAGTTGGTTCGGGATTTGAACCCGTGTCATCTAAATGATCGATACGTAAGTTCTACCACTCGGCCATGAATTTACTCGTTGCAGATGCCCAAACGTTCCAATGTGTGTTCGCTCACACGAGCGAGCCGAGAAGCGTTCATTCGTCTCATTCCTCAATAGAATAGTACAAATAATCAGCTTCATTACACATAATTGACTTTTGTCTGTTATTTTTGGTATTAAATTTGTTTTTGTGGGGTTTTTTGTGTGTGTGTGTGAGTTTTTTTAATCGCACTGCTCCCCGGGGAATAGGCTTGTCGCCCACCGACGTCTATATAGGCCTACAATATGAAATACAGGTTATATTGTTATCGTCTCTATTTTTAATTTATTATTCTATTTTTCTGGCCTTATAAAAATGTTCTATTCTGTTTACCATAGTTGTAGTATTTCATCCTTACTGTAAATTGACATTAACCCCACTTAAAGTCCCCGTGAACCGGAAGTTGCAAACGACTTTTCTCCAGTGTTATGACGTATTTCCCAGTGAAACGGAATATTGAACAGAGGGCAGGGTTTTACTTAGCGCTCCTCCTCTCCATCTCTCGCTCATAGCAGATTAACGGTTTGAGGGGAGTGGTTAAGCATTTTCAAACCAAGCCGTCAAACCTACATCATCAGAAAAAGACGCCATTCCAGACCGGAAGTAACTTTTCAGATTTTGATTAAAGATTACCATGGTAAAAAAAAAAATTTTTTATATATATATATATTTACTTGCACGGATTAATTGTTCACCACAAGACTAGTAATATGCGCTAACAAAGTAAATAGGGTCAATTTTGATTTCATGGGGACTTTAAGGCAATTGAAAAAAAATGCAGCAATTGCTGCTGTTTTGCACAATATCCCTTTGCGCCACCTGGCGGTCATTTCGCGAATGACTTTGAAATGCGACTGGTTTATTTTTGCTGGTAGTTTTGCCGCGGTGGCTGGCGCGGCGGTAATAGGCATTCTGGTTGAGTACCATCTGTATGGGTAGATTATCCAGGGCAGCCTACCTCCGAGTTCATGGTGTTAATCGATGCTGAAGAGACGGACGCGTTCACAGAAAATCTGGTTCACACGCACTGACGAGCACGACCTCGATGGGAGGGTGCTCGCTGGTAGTGGGGGAGGGGCATGAGAGTTGAAAACATTCAAAATTTTGGCTAAGTCGACCAATCTGCCAGACTTGCCGACTGCAGCTTTAATAAAAATAATCTAGTAGCCTATCCTTGCCTTGTTTTTGAATACATACATCAAATAGTGTAAAATACATTTCAGAGAAAGTTTTTCTCAATCTTTTCCACTGGCCAAATTGTATTTTTAATTTATTTATATTTTTAATGGAAACAGATAGGCCTTGTGCATTATTTGCACAAAACTATTTTCTCAGACAATCTGATATTATCATGATAAGCAATTATCTCTGTGGTTCAAACATTAAAACATAGCACGCCACAGGAAGTTTTCAAAAACATTGCATCCACAGCAAATATTTCTATTGATTGAATATAAAAAATGTTGTAACTTCCCAGAAATGATTTAAGTGTTTAACACCATTAATTTGAATGATATATTAATCTAAATGTTTATATCAGAAGTAAAACATAGTTAAATCATTATTTTATTTACTTAAACTGCGTGCTCACTGGCGCGGACATTTAAGAAGGGATGGATATTTGCTTCAAGCGATAGGCTTGGTGAGTGAAATTATATTTGTATTATCTTTCTATAGATGTATCATTTTCTTTAGATTTTCTGTCTAAAAGTGACCAAAAAGACATTTAACTCCAGCTCACCATCGGTGTCGCCAAACTGCTCCATCTCCAAAGCGTCCGTACGCATGGGTCAGAGTTTGCGTGCAGGTACGCAAATTTTCCCGTCAAGTTTGTTTTTATAAATCACAACTCATGCATCGGAAGTGCCGTACGCCTCTTTCAGGGCCTGTTTTGTGCGTACGCAACGGTTATAAATGAGGCCCCTGAAGTGTCAGCTAGTCTCTCCCCAGTGAAGGCCTCCTTCCCTTCCCTTTACCTCAGTACAGATAAAACATTGTCGGGATAATTCCGCCTCGCATGGCTACGCAGACACGACAAAAAGTGTCTGTATTAACATTTTTAAGGCCAGACAAGTAGTTTATTGAGGGTTGATTTGTAAAGAAGGACTACACGCCTGCGCACATATATATTCAAATGCGCATACCTTTGGACTGAACAGGTAATGCGCATGTGCGTTGCGACGTCTGTGTTTTCGCGGGTTTGCGTTTTTGAGGTTTGCGCAGAGATGACGGATAATCGTTTGCACCTTCGAACCTATTTCAAGGAGTGCATTCTTGAGACACCAGGCACTGTTTCAAGCGGATGGGCGGCCGGAGCGCGTCAAGGATTTTCCTGTTAGAACAGTGTCGTGTTAGCGGCCCTAAGTTAATAACTAATGATCTTCGCAACGGAAGTGAATCAATTAAAACTAACTTTTGCTGGACAATAACTTTATCATAGAGCTGTTGTAAAGCCTAAACAATCTGTTACGGTAATTTCTATGTAAAAAATCTATGTAAAAGCGCTATATAAATGAAGGTTACTTGACTTGACTTGGACGAGCAAGGACATTTTTTAATATAACTCAGATTATATTGGTCTGAAAGAAGAAAGTCATTACACCAAGGATGGCCAACAATGGCAGACTGTGTACAGCTCACTCAGGGCGGGTCTATGCTATAACTAGAGTGTCCGTCAACAGACGTGGGCGGGACCTGTGCAAAGTGACGTCACTTTGCCCAGAATCTGCGAACGGCTTGTTCATAGGCAGTACTATGAACAAGTACTATATTACATACACTACCAACACACATTTATGTTCAAACACCACCATGTAAAAGTGAATTTTACATAATAGGTCCCCTTTAAAAAATCTGAAGTCGTTTCAGCGAGTAGTAGTACTGACCGACATATAAACTGGCCAACCATCGATAAGTTATATATGATCTAGCCAATGAGATTAGATCTTTTGGATTTAATTCTCAATTTCCTGAGACAGAGTGTACTTGACTAGATCAATTTGTTTAAAGGGTAACTAAACCCTAAACCAACTTTTTTTAGTTAATTATGTAAGAATGGGGCTTTATTAGTGCGGTTCATTGATTCGAGTAACTTTTTTGACATTTGGGTATAAAGTGTTTTAATTTTACAATATGGTGTAAAAACGTCTTAGTGCTGCCCTCTTCAGGTTGAACGGTGGCTACTGCAGTTGAATTTTTCTATTGGATGTTTGCGGTGGTACGTGACGTAAGCGGTGGCAGGTGACGTAAGCAGGTTCCAGCTCACCACGCCCCTGGTACGAGCTCACCACGCCCTTGATAGTATGTTGAGCTAGCGTAGATTTATCTGTATTTAGTACAGTGGGCAGGAGGGTACGTAGGTGTAGTGTTGCTGGTTGCAACAGCACTGCTGGACTGCATAGCTTTCCAGCATTCTTGGAAATTAGGCATGCACTTGGCCTGGAAGACCGTGAGTGTGAAAACTGCATTTTACGCGGGATTGCTTTTCCAACGCAATAGAGGTGGAAATGGGCTTCTCCACACAGCTCGCGCTGAAAAACGACGCAGTGCCAAACGCTGCTACTCCTGCATGGACTCCACCACCGCAGCGGCATCTTGATGTGAGTGATCTTATATATTTTAATCACAATTTATGGTTAGGCTAAAGTTAATCCTCTGGGGTCGACAAAAGCGCTGGCGCATTTTGCTGGATTTTTTCACATAGCGGCAAAACATGAATATGCCTATAGAGAGCGCGCACTATTGACATCAACTCGATAAAACTCATCAGATGCATGTATTTTAAGTCGTCTTGCGACCCTGTGAGTCCCTCTCCATTTTAGAGAGTCTGACACATAGACTGGTGCACGCCCCCCCGCTCACGGTTCGTCCCCTCTATCTCCACTGGGGTCTGCCCACTTTTCTAGCATTTTTCAAATATTGCCAGTGGGTGGAGTCAGGCTCTGACCAGGGGTTTAGTTACCCTTTAAAAATTAAAAAATAAATAAAGAAGTAAACACCCTCAGCCATTATTTCAATAGCAAGTAGCTGCTTCAGGTATCTGTAACATTATGTATAACTTATTGGTTGCATTGTAGTTTGGCTAGAATACTGATCTCAACATCTGTCAAATTAGGCTATTTGCAGCTTCTTTTTTCTAATTCACTTTTAAATTATGAGTCTGCTTTGCAGTTTTGAACATCTGACGGCAGTGCAGTCTTTTTAAAACACACGCACAGAGCGATTATACACTAACACTCCGTGTGTAGTTTTATAAGCATGGTCTGTGCCAGACTTTTCTTCATGTCAGGGCAACAATTTAATGAACAAGAAGTTAATATTAAGTGACTTAAAGCGTAGAGACAATTTTTTGTCCGATTTTTTAATACTATTTTTTATTTTATTTTCGCTGTATTTCCCCAACGAAAATGGTTCCAAACAAAGCCATGTTGCGTGGTTTTCAATCCGATCCAGTGTTCACATGTCCTATTATCAAAGAACTACAAAAAGGTTTAAACCACCCCTTACGGTGCAAATTTATTTTTAAATTTGAACAATTCATTCAGATTGACATGGTTACATGTGACTTTTTTATTCCGACTGTGGAACTAGTCCGATAACAAATTATTTTGTAAACAATGCTAATGATTCACTAACCCATTCATAAAGACAGTCAGTTGCTTCGTTCCTGAATGAATCCACCTTTTTTTAACTGAAATCGATTGAATTGGAGTATTTGCACGACAACGAGGTGCTAAAAACATTGTGTAAAGAAATACGCACATACGCATTATCTTACTCTACAGTGCACTCCAGCCAAACACACATGCCTATAGACACAAATTACATCATTTATACTTTTTTTGTCCGATTTTCATTCCAAGGATGTTAATCTTGATAATACTGTATTATTACTTTGTCTTCTGGGTAAATTTCATCTTCACAAAGCCAGCAGAAAGATTCACTGTAATCTCAATTTTAGAATGTTCTCCTCTGATATAAAGTGCCGTTTTACTTCCTTTAATAAAATGTCAAAACCTTTTAAGCAAAGGTTTCGAAAACAAATCCATGAGTCTGTTGTAAGGAACCTTACATTTTTCATGACGACAAAATGTTAGATTGTGTTGATTTTTGCAATTCTTATAACCACTAGTGATGATGTCTGTATGCTGTTAATATCTGTATCCTTTCATTTGAAGAAGAAAAAAAAGCCTATAGACTAAACACATCATAGCCTACGCATGTGCAGGACATCACCGTTTTCTCAGATTCGTGTTTTTGTAGTTTGCACGGAGATAAGGGTTTCGTTTTCAAAAACTTGCACTTTGAATCCCGTTTTTAAAAGTTTTAAAAGACGACATAAAAGGTCTTACATTTTTTGTTAAAAATGGTGTCGTGTAAACCAGCCCCTAAAAGACTCAATGGCTCACTCATTAAGGACGGTGATTTGCCGCCACCTACTGGTGGTTTGTTTAATATTTAAAAGTACCATTCTATTTTTTTCTATCACTTCATATCCTATATTCCAATTTTATTATTGAAAAAATTAATCACATAATTTGTTATGCAACTGAAGGCTAATTGCAGTTTAAATGCATACAAGAGCTCCTTCAAATATAAGCGTAACCTGCGTTTTTAATTCTAACGTTAACTTACTTGGCTTTAAACCAGTGTTTGTGTGCGTGTAACACACGTGTGTGTTTGTAGGGTCCTTTGACTGGTATCTTTCTTTGTAAGAATACGTTTTCAGTTTAACTCGATGTGACGCTAAAAAAGATTTAAGTTAACGTTACCTCTCTTAAATAACACACGCTTTGCCAATATAACTTTTAAACATATCTTAAAGTGTATCTGAGTCGTGTATTATGACACATGTCATGAATGTGTCTAGGATAAGCCCCGGATATCCACTGACGAAAACCCATGTGTTTACCTCAAACAAACTCTATATAGACAGTCCAAGAGTGCGTACTTACTGGAAAGACGCCAAAATCAATCGGTATTGGAAAACACTGAGAAATCCGTGGGAGTTTGAAGGAAAATATAGAGTTGTTCTGCTCTTTGATCGGTTATATTCGCGTTGTTTTGCTTTCAGAGCGCCATGCTGACACATTTCACCTTTAACCTCGGCAATACGGCAAGTATAAGAGGCCAATCCTCAAACTAGTGATGGGCACTTTCGAAACACTATGGCGTTCCGATTGACAGAAGCTGTGTTCGGAATGGCACACTAACTTGCTGCTTACTGCCCTGTGGCGCATACAGAATAGTGTGTGAAATAGTATATGCAACAAATAATGTTTCAGAGTAGCCTAGTATACTAAAGTGTTGTCACATGACAAACAGCTGTCAAGTTGTTATGAATTAATGTGGTAACCATTCTTTTGTAAAGGCAAACCTGATTGAAAGTCTGCATCCGAAACCGCATAAACAGTAGGCTATGTGATAATATATGGAGCTTATAATATGACAAAATGATTTGAATTTGATTTGTGTAAATTTGAATATGACAAAATAATTTGAATTTGAATTGTGTAAATTTGAATATGACAATGATTTGAATTTGAATTGTGTAAATTTGAATATGACTAAATGATTTGAATTTGAATTGTGTAAATTTGAATTATTTGCAAGTGTAAAAATAGGTCTGAATTTGATTTTTTTTAAACGAATATTGAACATTTGAAATTTAACAAATTGAAATGTTTTTATGGCTGAATTTTATAGACATGTATTTTCAAACAGCTAGTTTTTTTTTGTTCTGAATTCTTATACTGCAAATATTCAGTTTAAAAAAATACAGATTCAAGTTTTCAAGATGAAGAAATTCGGATCTTCAAATTCAGTTTTCTAAAATTCAATCTCAAAAATTCAATCTCAAAAATTCAGGTCTTACAGAAAGTAGGTCACAGGTCATCCACAGGGAAGAATAAATGATCTCAGATAAGTCGAACAGAGCATTTTGGCTGCACTGCAGTAGTTTTCTGCCGCAAACGCGGTGGTGGTTCAAGATAATCCGTGTATCTTTCGCTCAGTCGTTTTTTATTTAATATTAAGAGTAGAAAAATGAGAAAACAGCTTGAGTATTAGATTTCTAATATTCTAATAATAGTCTGCTGCAGCAGTTGCATGGATAAAGCGGTTGCTAATAAAATGCTAAATCAGATATATGTACAATAACATTACGATGACCTTCAATCGATTTAAATAGTAGGCTACATGGGGTTTAATTTGTCTTTAATGAGATGTAACCTGATATATGTTATCAGGCATAAATACATAGATCCACCGCTTACGAATGTGTAACTTAATGGTCCAGTGGTAGAATTTTCACCAACTGTGTCAGAGGTTCTGGGTTCTACTCCACTGTCGCATAGTTGTTGTTTTTTTTTCTCGTATAATAATTTTTTTCCCTCATCAAAACCGATTATGTTCATCAGTGGTTGTATATCAAGCAGGGGCACGTTTGTGTGCATTATGTTTTGTGATTTCACCAGAACGAATAGAGAGTATCCGCAACGGATTGAAGCGCGCGTCCGAGTGAAGACAGTGCGGCGTGTGCGCGAGCCTATATGTTAATAGTGTTTATCGTGTAAATGTTGTATTTTATTTACAGGTCTTTTACACTATTGCTGAATAGGCTAATATTAAAATGCGTTTCTCTCTCAACATGATCCGGTGTGACTTGCACTCAGGTGCATGCGACTTATTTTCTGGCAAATACGGTCAGTTAAAATATATGTTGCTGTATTATTACAAAATGCATAGAGTGGAGACCATTTGGGCAAAAAACAAACAAACATATTGTGTTCATTACCCCCACCCACATTTGGGCTTAATCACTGTTATTATTAGGGGGTCCTTGGAAATGTATTTAGGTGTAGACTAGACAAAATCAGTTATGTTTATTTCATAAATATGAACGTACCTCGCATCTCCCGGACACTAGCCATTAGTCTACTTCTTTGGCCTATTTTTTTTAGCTGGCCAATTCTCAAAATCTGTGTGGAAAAGCTGCGGCGCGCGGAGAGAACGCACAATGGCTTTGCTTTGGAAGTTTTTATTTTTATTTGTTTATTAGGCTATTATTTTTTTTATTATTATTTATTTTGGAAGTTTAGTTGCCAGAGAAAATAACACACAGTTTTGTTTAACATCAAATGATACTCAATATTAATGAAATAAATAAATGTAATGTCAGAGAATGCACAAAGCGCATCCTTTTGAGATGTAAATTATAATACATTTTAATTAAAATAAAACACACAAGGCCTACATCATAAAACTCAGAAGATTATGTATTTGAATATACTATATTATAATACAAATAAAAAGGCGTCTTCAGTCGAGTCCCAAAATACTAGGCTAAATCAGCATCTTCACAGCAAGGGAAATGTTTGGAATAACAAGTAGGACTGTGTGCGGAACAGCTTGCCCTTTATATTGTACAACAGACCAATTAAATTAGGCAGAATAATTGTTATATGTTTGGTTGACTGTGTTTTATTTTGATAATGAGCAGTCTGCGATATGAAGCAACGCCAGAACTGTTGTGTGAGAGCGCGATGCGCCAGCGCCATCACTTGGATTTGTTCCACTGCTGGGAAATAACTTAATACTCATACAGATAATATGACATCATTCGAAACAGAAAAATTTATATTTTTATTTGTGTACATTCAAAATGACTACAAAATAGCATGCCATTGAAAAATAAATAAAACAACATGATTCGCTGCTTTAGCTCGTCTCGGTCTCTTTAGATCTTTCTGGCGCTCACCAAAAATGAACCAAAATACAGAGAATAGCCTTTTCGGCGCACCTACTTTTGAAAGTCAACATTTAGATTATTTAACGTTAAATGCATTATATATGCCTGAGTCACTTTGGAATAAATCACAGCGTGTTTCATGATAAAACGTGACTTAGCCTATACAGTCCGGAAAATAGGCTATAGGCATAGGCGTAATTTGCGGGTGGGACATGTCCCCACCACTTTTTGCACGAATGTACAAATAAATAAAACATCTCCAGTTAACTGGCAGAGCATTCATTTCGTTCGTTTTTTTAAATAAGAGACGATCTAGCGCTCAAATGTGTTTTTTAAATCAAGTGATCAAAGTGCTCATTGCCGCTGCGATCAGTGGACAGTGTTTTCTCGTGTGGCTCGCGCAGCACACGCCGCACTGTCTTCACTCGGACGCGCGCTTCAATCCTTTGCGGATACTCTCTATTCGTTCTGGTGAAATCACAAAACATAATGCACACAAACGTGCCCCTGCTTGATATAGAACCACTGATGAACATAATCGGTTTTGATGAGGGAAAAAAATAATTATTCACCTTATTTTCCATGACAACAAGGGCGACGCCATTACGCTCATTTTGTCATCTTACTTCCGGCTAAGCGGGACTTCAACTTCCGGCTGAAAGGACCTACGCTAGTTTCTAGCGTAATTCTATAGTTGTAACGGTAAAATATGTTAAGTATTATATGCTCAGTTAGGGGCTGACATAACAATTGGATTAAGAGGATAGAACAATTTAACCAACGGTGTTACGAACACAATGTAGGCTAAAGTGATCGGAATGTTGTGGTGTACTTTACGATTTACACGAGGAGCACCTGAGGCAATGGCGGAAGGCGCCAAACTTGAAGTGCTCACCCAAGCGGTGTGTTCGTACCATGTGTGTTAAGAAGAAGAACACGTGTGTTCGTACCATTTTATGGACGGGGAGCAGACTGACGAACGAACACCCTTTTACCCCGAGTAAAGGCTCGGCTACGATGTTCTGGTAAAAAAGTCCCGACGGGTGCTGAACAGGTTGTCAGATTCAGGTAAGCTACCTAAGTTAACTGTTACCTAACTTACCTATCTATGTGCTTGTTAGCCTAACGTTAGATGAAGTCCGTTCTATGAATATACATTATAGATTATACATTTAAGATTAGTAACGAGCCGTTCACAAAATACAACGAATCTGGCATGATTACCATTGGCCACCTATATGTCATTTCTTATATTTCGTTTACATTGTGATATGGACCTAAGGGTCTGAAATAAAGAATGAATGAATATTCACTTTAGTACAATATATTATGGTGCATTACAGTCTTACAATAGCTCACATTATTCCTGTAAGGAGGCCAGCTAGCTACATCTCTCACTCAGATATTGATATAGAGTTAGGAGATTGTGTGTGTATGCTGTCTCGTTTTTAATGCATCTTTCTTTTTCACACTGTTCTAAGTATGAGTGCCATCATAAATTAATTAATTCTCATTTTAAGTAGCCTACTAATTTAAATCTACATTTTAAGTACTAATTTAAATCTAATTTAAAAAGTACTATTTAAATCTATTTTAAGTACTAATGTTAAAATGTTTATGGTTCTATTATTTCCATAGAACATCGATGAGAGTCAGTGTTGCAGTGGACAACTGTGAGGATGATCACAGCCACATGCCCCAGACCTGTGATGCAGAAACACAATGGGAGGATCCATCTGTCTCTGACCACAACTACGCTCCAAAATCTCAACTCTGCTGAGAAACGACCACCTTTGTCAGCTCTACACAGGGTCGACATTGATGCATTCCACTCAGTTGCTGAGCACCTTACCAATTCATACACCAACAGCTTTCAGCTGCTACACACTTGGTATCAGCTCCTGATGACTCTGATGAAGCTGCGTCTTAAAGGGTTAGTTCACCCAAAAATGAAAACTCTGTCAGTAATTACTCTCCCTCATGTTGTTCCAACCCCGTAAGATCTTCGTTCATCTTCGGAACACAAATTAAGATATTTTTGATTAAACTGAGAGCTGTCTCGCTCCTCCATTTATTTTATTTTTTTTCTTAATTTGTGTTCCGAAGATGAACGAAGGTCTTACGGGGTTGGATTTAGTAATTACTGACAGAATTTTCATTTTTGGGTGAACTAACCCTTTAATTTATTGCAGGGTGATCTTGCTGAAAGGTTTGGCGTTTCTCAGTCCATTGTAAGCAAGGTGATTTCGCGTTGGCTTGACATCATGGAGAAGTGTTTCAGAGAGCAGTTTCCAAACACAACATGTAGAGCACAATATATCAAAATATCGCAAATGTATATATTGCAATATGCATTTTTTTTTTGCTATAATAAGCTTTAATCAGTTTATATAATTCATACAGTGAAAAACTAAGCAGTGTTTTACTTTTACATTTGATTATTCAGTTTGTGTTGTTAAATAACCCTAATGTAGGATAACCTGAACCCCGTGGTTTACACTGATGTTAAAATAACATGTCTTATATACAGTAAAACACTGATGTTCACTTTCACAAGTTGAAGGGATGTTTTCTTGTTACAAAAAGAATGTGAAACACATATGTAGGTTATATAATTTTAAATCTAATTTAAGTTAATTTTATATACTTTAAGCATTATCGTATCGAATATCGCATTGTTTAATGAGTTATCGCATTTTTTTTCAATATCGTGCACTTGATAACCTCGTCCAGGTGATGAATTAATGGCAGACAGCCTTCACCATTACCGATCTCCTCTATGAAAGGAAGGTCAAACTTGTCCTCCCTGTGAATCTTGTAAAACAGATGTTACCTGTTATGAATAGTTATTTTTATAAACCTTTACAGTGTGACCAGATGTTCCCTGTTATGAAGTTTTTTTTAATAAACCTTTACAATGTGCCCAGATGTTACCTGTTATGAATAGTTATTTGTATAAACCTCTACAGTGTGAGCAGATTTTACCTGTTATGAAGTTATTTTTATAAACCTTTACAATGTGACCAGATTTTACCTGTCAGTCATTTATTATAAAACAATATAATGTGAGCTCTGTAGATTCCCCTTAAAACTTAAATTAATTAAGTCTTCTAGTTAGAAGGAATAAGTCACGTCAAGTTTGCAAATGAATACCATCTTGGTTTATTACTTATGAAATTTAAATGGTGAAATGTATCTACATGAAGGTCAGTAGAAGGTGTCTCAGCTTCCTGAAAACATAAAACACTTCTCTTACAACTGATTTTATACAACTTATTTAATCATTCATATTTAACCAATTACCTAATCTCCTATCCTTAACCATTCTCATTCCTTATTATTTACAAATAAATTTTTATTGCTGCTCCATCAGCTCCTTCTGACAGGACGTAGTTAAATATTCCCATAGGTTAACGTTACCTCTGGCCACGTTAACAATGACGATGGATGAGACGATGTGAGACGAACTGATTGTCGTACTAAGTTTTCTCCGTGCTCCCAATTTAAAATATTTACGGTATTAACGTTATTTGTCATTTTGATAAAGTTTTGGCTAACTATAAACAATCTTCTAACTACTGAAATAGCTACCGGATGTGCCGTGTCAGTTTAGCGGAAGTCGGATGACAAAATGCGGAAGCGCGAAGTATTAAAAGTGGGCGGGGCGGAATAAGGTGAATAGAGTGCCGAAGTCATGACGTCACCTTGTAGGCCAAAACGCGGAAGTGAGTTAGCATTTTAGCACTAACGGTTCCCTCGCCCTAAAGTCTATGGGTTTTTTGAATGGGTTTTTGCTAAATCGCCTGAAATAAGCTCTGTGGTTAACCAAGCCTCTAAATATTTTCACGTTTTGATCTTTGACATAAAACACACCAGTTATAACCTGATTGTGATTTTTTAAAACTTTATTGTGTCTTAAAAACGGTGGTTGCTAACAAGTTGCTAAAAGGGACTACATCCTTTGGCGGGGACTTTAGACGTCATCATGACAACAGGAAATCTCTCACTAGCCCGCGTTTCCAAATATTGTTGTACACAGAATTCTGAGATAACCGATTAACTTACCGGTTCTTTATTTCTGTTGAGAGACTGTAGTTCGACAATGGTGTTTTGTTTTGTCCCGAGATGCAACCACAAGTCGTCGAATGAAAGATGCTCGTTTTACCGATTTCCATCCGATGTTACCCAGCGGAGACTCTGGGTTCGTGCCGTAAGGTAAGCTCACACAACAATGATTTCCATGTGAACACCGTATTTTCTGCCTTAATGTGGCCACGACGAAACTTTAATGGTGCATATGCTTAACCGTCTAACTTAATGTTACTTTGACGGTCAGATGGAGTTAAAAAGGCTTGCAAGAATAAACTTTTCATAACCAAATCAACAGCTAAAATACCTTTTGTCTTTCTCTTAAAATATCTAAAAAGCTTGTTTACTTTGCCACTGTTTAATAGATTAGATCCGTTGCAGTTTTATTTAAGGCTAACGTTACGTCGAGAAATGTGTTTAATTAAAATATTCAAAATAATACCTGGTTTATTGACTTTTATTGTAACTTGTTTGGATATAATTATAGAACGGGTGGACCCGACACTCTGATATTTGTGAACTTGGCTTTTACCCACTTATAATTAGGGCCCGAGCACCGATGGTGTGAGGACCCTCTTGGAATTGCTCTGTTTATTATTATTATTATTATTATTATTATTCTTCTCCGCATTTAATTGCATTTTTGAGGGCCTAAACATGCTCGAAAACTCACGAAACTTTGCACACGCGTCAGAACTGGCGAAAATTTACATCTGATATAGGTTTCAGAATTGGACGGGGCAAAATGGCTCGATAGCGCCACCTATAAAAGTTCAACGGAGTGCGCCTCCCGCAACGTTCCACGTACGTGCACGAAATTCGGTACATACATGTAATGACCTAATACCTACAAAAAAGTCTCTTGGAGCATAGCCCTAAACACAACAGGAAGTCAGCCATTTTGAACTTCCTCTCAGATTTTTGTGCAGTTTTTGCCATTTTCAGGCCTCGTACTTTAACGAACTCCTCCTACAGTTTTAATCTGATCATCTTCAAATTTGGTGAGTGTAATCTTAAGGCCTTTGCGACGTTAAATTGCGAAGATCTTGAGTTTTCGTCAAAGGGCGGGTCCTCGGCGGCCTGACAAATTTCGATGTTTCGCCATGAAACAGGAAGTTGCTGTAACTCAGGCATGGAATGTCCAATCTGCCCCAAACTTCACACGTTTGATAAGAGTTCTGTCCTGAACACATGGCCATGCTCATATTCAGTTATAGTCATAGCGCCACCTGCTGGCAACAGGAAGTGACATGTTTAACACTGTTATGGACTCCTAATAACATATAAAAAAGTGCCAGCAAGTGCTAAACATGCTAACAACATACTAGAAGCATGCTAAAACATGCTAGCAAACTCTTAGCTAAGTGCTAAAGCATGCTATTATTGCAATTAAATAGGAATTTGCTGTAACTCAGGCATGGAATGTCCAATCTGCCCCAAACTTCACACTTTTGATAAGCGTTCTGTCCTGAACACATCTACATGAGAATATTCAGTTATAGTAATAGCGCCACCTACTGGCAACAGGAAGTGTCATGTTTAACACGTTGATGCCATTCTAGCAACATGTTAAAAATGCCATTGAGGTCTAAACATGCTAGAAACATGTTAAAACATGCTAGCTAATGTTAAAACATGCTAGCAATACTTAGCTAAGTGGTAAAGCATGCTAATTCAATGAAACAGGATGTTGTTGTTACTCAAGAAGGCAATGTCCAATATGCGCCAAACTTCACACTTTTAATAAACGTTCTGTCCTGAACACATGACCATGCTCATATTCAGTTACAGTCATAGTGCCACCTGCTGGCAACAGGAAGTGACATGTTAAACACTGTTGTGGACATATAAAAACATATAAAAAAAGTGCCAGCAAGTGCTAAACATGCTAACAACATACTAGAAACATGCTAAAACATGCTAGCAAACACTTAGCTAAGTGCTAAAGCATGCTATTGCTGCAATTAAATAGGAATTTGCTGTAACACAGGCATGGAATGTCCAATCTGCCCCAAACTTCACACGTTTGATAAGAGTCATGGCCTGAACACATCTACATGAGAATATTCAGTTATAGTAATAGCGCCACCTGCTGTCAACAGGAAGTGACATGTTTAACACTGTTGTGGTCTCCTAATAACATATATAAAAGAGCCAGCAAGTGCTAAACAGGTTAGCAACATACTAGAAACATGCTAGCAAACACTTAGCTAAGTGATAAAGCATGCTATTACTGCAATTAAATAGGAATTTGCTGTAACTCAGGCATGGAACGTCCAATCTGCCCCAAACTTCACATGTTTGATAAGAATCATGGCCTGAACGCATGCCTATGCTCAAATTCAGTTATAGTAATAGCGCCACCTACTGGCAACAGGAAGTGACATGTTTAACACGTTGATGCCGTTCTAGCAACATGTTAAAAATGCCATTGAGTTCTAAACATGCTAGAAACATATTAAAACATGCTAGCAATACTTAGCTAAGTGCTAAAGCATGCTAATTCAATGAAACAGGACTTTGTTGTTACTCAAGAAGGCAATGTACAATCTACCCCAAACGTCACACGTTTGATAAGAGTTATCTCTTGAACACATGTCCATGCTCATATTTAGTTATAGTCATAGCGCCACCTGCTGGCAACAGGAAGTGACGTTTAACACTGTTCTTGACTCCTAATAACATATAAAAAAATGCCAGTAGGTGCTAAACATCCTACCAACATACTAGAGACATGCTAAAACATAATAGCAAACACTTAGCTAAGTGCTAAAGAATGATATTACTGCAATTAAATATGAATTTGCTGTAACTCAGGCATGGAATGTCCAATCTGCCCCAAACTTCACACTTTTGATAAGCGTTCTGTCCTGAACACATGACCATGCTTATATTCAGTTACAGTCATAGCGCCACCTGCTGGCAACAGGAAGTGACATGTTTAACACTGTTGTGGACTCCTAATAACATATAAAAAAGTGCCAGCAAGTGTTAAACATGCTAACAACATACTAGAAACATGCTAAAACATGCTAGCAAACTCTTAGCCAAGTGCTAAAGCATGCTATTATTGCAATTAAATAGGAATTTGCTGTAACTCAGGCATGGAATGTCCAATCTGCCCCAAACTTCACACTTTTGATAAGAGTCATGGCCTGAACACATCTACATGAGAATGTTCAGTTATAGTAATAGCGCCACCAACTGGCAACAGGAAGTGACATGTTTAACACGTTGATGCCGTTCTAGCAACATGTTAAAACATGCTAACAATGCTTAGCTAAGTTCTAAAGAATGCTAATTCAATGAAACATGACTTTGTTGTTACTCAAGAAGGCAATGTCCAATTTGCACCAAACTTCACATGTTTGATAAGAGTTCTGTCCTGAACACACATCCATGCTCATATTCAGCTATAGTCATAACGCCACCTACTGGCAACAGAAACTGACATGGTTAACACAGTAATGCAGTACTAACCACATAATTATTGTGTACTAAGCATGCTAGAAACAGACTGAACATGCTAGCAACACTTAGCTGAGTCATGAAGCATGCTATTATCACCATTATACAAAACATTTTGTAACTGACTTTGACATACTCTTACTATATATACCTCCTTAAATGTACATTTCCCAACCATGCTCTGCCTTCCTAAAGCCACCGAGTGTTGATGGCACGGGTGCGAGGGCCCTTTCATCGCTGCTTGCAGCTTTAATAATATGATTGTATTTGTAAACAGCATTAGCTAAAGGAATAGTTCACTTTAAAATGATAATTCTGTCATATACTCACCCTCATGTTGTTTCAAACCTGTATGAATTTCTTTCTTCTGCTGAACAGAAAGGAAGATATTTAGAAGAATGTCAGTAGCCAGGCAGTGTCTGGGTCCTATTGACTTCCATAGTAGGAAAAAAAATACACTATGGAAGTCAATGGGACCCAGAAACTGTCTGGTTTGACAGTATATGATGACAGAATTTTCATTTTAAAGTGAACTATTCCTTTAAGGCAGTGGTTCTCAAACCTGTCCTGGAGGACCACTAACACTGTTTAGTTGTCTCCCTAATCAAACACACCTGATTCAACTCATCAGCTCATTAACCCATGTGATAATGAGCTGATGAGTTGAATCAGTTGTGTTTGATTAGGGAGACAACGAAAAACGTGCAGTGTTAGTGGTCCTCCAGGACAGGTTTGAGAACCACTGCTTTAAGGCATTAGGTAACAATGATATTAATCTTTTTTATTTTAGTAGTAAATGTTGGCCTCCAATATTGCAGATGACCCCACCAGACCATCTGGAGATGCTCCCAACACGCCTGATGGAGACAGCCACAAGCCAGACTCCTGGACTGGCATCTGAGTTGCTGTGGTGAATGCCTGGATGGCTTCACTCTCATTCACAATACCCCACTGTACAGACAAAACACCCTCTAGGGCTTGTTGCTTTCCCAGCACCCTAGCAAGAAGTGAAGCAGTCACACGCTTTGACCTAAGGACAGCTCCAAAGTTGCTGGCAGTCAGCCTTCCACGTCTAAATAAATGCCAGTTTGGATTGTTGCGCTGACCAATTGTTGCCACCTGAATAGCCCTCCGTTCCTCCTCTGACAAAGCCATACTGGCCAGGATAGCTTCAGACCCCTGATGACCTACAGACTCTACAATTCTAGGAACAGAATGTGCTTCCAATGTGTGAGGATTCTCTTCAGGCTCAGGTGAGAGAAGCCAGGACATTCCTGAGAACCTGCCCCTGAGTCTGTTCCTCAGCCAATCACGATCCTCTGCTGTTGGCTCTCGTGTCAGAGGGTTGTAAGGCTCATTCGGAGGAGGGAACAGCTCCTCTACAGAGTGTGTGCTCTTAGCTGCTTTGGGCTTCTTCCACTGACATGTGGTGTCTGTGCAGCTGAAATTGTGGATGGCAAAGATGGCCAAAGCAGCTGCATGGCTGCATTTGTATTGTCCACGTGGGCATTCACATTGTGTAGCAACAATGCCATCTTTCCCTGTAGAGACCTGTCATGTGAATTATCAGTTTTTGCAATTAGTATATCGTTTGTTTTCAGTTTACTTATTTTATGAAAATAAAGATGTTTACTACAACTCTTGCTGTAAGGTTTCTGTGGCTCAGTGATTAGAGCATTTTGTTAACTGTGCAAAAGGTTGCGAGTTCAATTCCCAGAGAACACGCTGATATGTATAGCCTTAAAGGAATAGTTCACTTTAAAATGAAAATTCTGTCATCATATACTCACCCTCATGTTGTTTTAAACCTGTATGAATTTCTTTCTTCTGCTGACCAGGCAGTTTCTGGGTCCCATTGACTTCCATAGTAGGAAAAAAATATACTATGGAAGTTAATGGGACCAGAAACTGTCTGGTTACTGACATTCTTCTAAATATCTTCCTTTCTGTTCAGCAGAAGAAAGAAATTCATACAGGTTTGAAACAACATGAGGGTGAGTATATGATGACAGAATTTTCATTTTAAAGTGAACTATTCCTTTAATGCACTGTAAGTCGCCTGTCTGACAAATACCAAAAATTAAATGTTAAAAACTATTGTAACTACACTCCAGTCAGCTCACAGTAATGTGAATGTGAGATATAATTTACTACACTGGCTTGTGGATTACCAGGTAAGAAAAATATAGAAAAAGTTAACAAACTGAGTATATATGGTTTATTTAGGAAACATATATGGTTTAATTATAATATATTATAATAAGCATTTGTTTATGCTATTGGACAGTTCGCTTTAAATTCAACAATTATATACAACTATTATATTAAACATTTGTAATTTAACTGTGTTGTGATTGTTCAGAGATTATTTGTATAGTTATCTTAAATACATAGAACACTATTATAACTCCTCTATCTCTCCCTAGTTTTACTTACCGAGACTCGATAAACCTTGTCCCTCATGCTGGCCCTTACAATACCGGCAAGTAAACCAGCATCTAAGCTGCACTGTTCTACATGTCCAGATTTATAATGGTTCTCTCCTCGATCTATGGTTTTTTTTATCGTCTAAGAAAAAGGACATAAGATTTGAAATTGATACGGCCATAGCTAACGTTAGTGCTTCTGAGATGGTAAAAGCGCGTTTTTTTTTCTGGCGAATTAGCAAATGGTATGTAAACATACAATCAAACATAATACAGTGAAAGATAATCTTTAAAGTTTATTTGGGGCACAATGATCAGGCATTATAATCTTAATCACGAAGAAAATAATATTAAGGTTTATATAAACTAACAAAAACGAATAAATAAAACAAACAAAAGATTTTAAAAAAATCTCAGAGAGGCACGCATAAACAAAATTAGTTTCTAACATTTTTGGAAAAACGAATGGGCAATATTTCTCATGAAAAAGTGGATAAGTGTTCATACACAGCTCAGATCATAGTGAGCGAGCATGTTTTTTAAATAAAGTTTGAGGAAGCTTGATGATGACGTTGATCCGCGACCATGGTGTGCTGTAGTCCGTTGATAGCCTACCGTTAGCATTTTATATCCGACGGCTTTATTTAGGCTTCAAAATGTATACATTTTGGATTAACTTGTAAAGATTATCTTGATAGACAAAACGTGTAAGGGTCACAACTCTTTGTTGAACACAGATCTTATTTTTTGCGATTTTCCAAAAGTCTATGGGGAAAATGCATTGCTTTTTGATCGAGGGAACCCATGCGCCGCTAACTTCCGGGTTGGCCTACAAAGTGACGTCATTACTTCGGCACTCTATAGAGAAAAAAAAAAAAAAAAACTATGCGAGAGCGGATTAGAACCCAGAACCTCTGACACGGTTTGCAAAAAATCTACCACTGGACCATTAAGTTACACATTAGCAAGCGGCGGATCTATGTATTTATGCCTGATAATATATATCAGGTTACATCTCATTAAAGACAAATTATACCATGGGCTGTTTAAATACTCGATTCTGATTGGCTGGAAGGTGTGCAGTAAAACCGTTTAATGCACAGGTAGTTCCAGTCAGTTTGATTACAGTTCGAAATTAATCCGCTACATTGGTAACCATAGTAACACAGATACACTTGCAAGCAGAGTGAGAGACGCATATGAAAACGTTTAGGTAGGCTTAAGCAACGAGGGGACTGTAGCTGCTAGACTTTAAAGAAGAGATCGACGCACACATGTAACGTTAACTCGTGCACGCATCTCTCTCTCTCTCTCTCTCTCTGTTCCTTCTCCTTCAGTTCTCTGTCTCTCTCTTTTAATAATGAATTTAAATAAATGTGAATTCATTCAAATAAAAGCAATCCGATGGCTCTACTTTATTTAAAGCGGACGGAGTGCAAGAACTGACGAGCCTAAACTTAAGAATTAACCGTCATTTTTACACGTCTGTTAAAAAATTACACTGTAAACATCAGTTACAGCTTTAACTTATTTTTAACTTGGCAAATAACCAAGGTATAAGCGGGATAATCCACGGCTAGCCATGCATTAAAGAATTTTAATGCACTCCGCTTCGCGTCGGGTGGTTCTTCGCCTCTACGTCGTGCATTAAAATTCTTTAATGCATGGCTAGCCGTGGATTATCCCTTACTTAAACCCCATGTAGCCTACTATTTAAATCGATTGAAGGTCATCGTAATGTTATTGTACATATATCTGATTTAGCATTTTATTAGCAACCGCTTTATCCATGCAACTGCTGCAGCGGACTATTATTAGAATATTAGAAATCTAATACTCAAGCTGTTTTCTCATTTTTCTACTCTTAATTAAATAAAAAACGACTGAGCGAAAGATACACGGATTATCTTGAACCACCACCGCGTTTGCGGCAGAAAACTACTGCAGTGCAGCCAAAATGCTCTGTTCGACTTATCTGAGATCATTTATTCTTCCCTGTGGATGACCTGTGACCTACTTTCTGTAAGACCTGAATTTTTGAGACTGAATTTTTAGGGCCCGAGCACCGATGGTGTGAGGACCCACTTGGAATTGCTCTGTTTATTATTAGGGCCCGAGCACCGATGGTGAGAGGACCCTATTGTTTTTGCTCCGTTTATTATTAGGGCCCGAGCACCGATGGTGAGAGGACCCTATTGTTTTTGCTCCGTTTATTAGGGCCCGAGCACCGATGGTGAGAGGACCCTATTGTTTTTGCTCCGTTTATTATTAGGGCCCGAGCACCGATGGTGAGAGGACCCTATTGTTTTTGCTCCGTTTATTATTAGGGCCCGAGCACCGATGGTGAGAGGACCCTATTGTTTTTGCTCCGTTTATTAGGGCCCGAGCACCGATGGTGAGAGGACCCTATTGTTTTTGCTCCGTTTATTATTATTCTTCTTCTCCAAAGTGAATCGCTTTTTAGAGGGCCTAAACATGCTCGAAAACTCATGAAACTTTGCACACGCTTCAGAAGTGGTGAAAATTTACGTGTGATATGGTTTTCAGAATTGGGGGGGGCAAATTCGGTAAATTATTGCCCCCACATTTTGCCCCGGCTCCTGGTTTCACGTACAGGTATGAAATTTGGTACATACATGTAATGACCCAATACCTACAGAAAAGTCTCTTGGAGCATAGCCCTAAACACAACAGGAAGTGAGCTATTTTGAACTTCCTCCTGGATTTTGGGCATTTTTCGTAATTTCCTGATGTTGTACTTTAACGAACTCCTCCTACAGATTTGATCCGATACTCTTCAAATTTGGTGAGTGTAATCTTAAGGCCTTTGTGACGTTAAATTGCGAAGATCTAGAGTTTTCGTCGAAGGGTGTGCCCTCGGCGGCCTGACAAACATCTATCTATAAATTACAGGAACGTCTGTCTGTCTGTCTGTCTGTGTGTGTGTGTGTCTGTTCCTCGCATATCTCTCGAACCGTTAGTCCGATTGATTTCAAACTCGACAGGTGTCTCGCCACGGGCACGAGTAAGTGCAGTGCCAAGTTTGACATTGTTTGGATGAGAAATGCAAAAGATATCGTTAAATATATCATTTTTAGAAGGTTGTGGTTTAAAAATAAACATTCTGACATTAGAGAGTTGTATCGGTCAAAGAAGCCCCAAGAAGGCTGTGGTTTAAAAATAAACATTCTGACATAAACACTCAGTCAGCTACACTGTTTACTTCTGAATATTATAGTTTGGTTCCCGAACGTGATAAATCCATCTATCTATAAATTACAGAAACGTCCGTCTGTCTGTCTGTGTGTTATTCGCATATCTCTCGAATGTGAGATAACCACTAAATGTGTGAAAACCACTATTTTCTGTTTCAAACTTTCACATAGAATCTTTAGGTTATAACAACATTGAAAATCAAAATCTGGATTTGAATTTTTTAAGATTTATTATAAAAACGGATTATTTTTTCCCAAAAATGCAATAAATTCATGACTTTTTTTTTTTTTTTCAAAATGCTATTAATCCATTGAATCAATATAAAGTTATTTTTGATCATATTGCCATCGCAAGAAATATCTCCTGAACTTTTTTGACGGCGATCAGCTCACAAAAACTGATTTTGCACGGGCACTTTGCACTGCTCCCTGAATCGAGGTGCTTATTCATTTGTGGATGTAAACTGAATCTGTATGTCAGCTATGCTGTTAGTGTTTACTTCTGAATATTATATTTCATTCTGGTGCGCTTAACGTTGTCGCTACTGTGTAATAATAGCCTATGCTATTCACCAACTAAACATATCCTATTCAATGCGTTCACAGTCT
This sequence comes from Squalius cephalus, assembly GCF_949319135.1. Lineage (NCBI taxonomy): Eukaryota > Metazoa > Chordata > Actinopteri > Cypriniformes > Leuciscidae > Squalius > Squalius cephalus. Next base: position 28,372,886 of record NC_137136.1, on the reverse strand, counting down.
CTTTCACGGGCATCATTTGTAGTTGCCTATTCACAAACTGTTTGCTCAAGCATAGCGTTTTCTCGGAGTTCACTGTGTGCTTTTTACCATGCACAAATAAAAATGTCACTGAACTTTTGCTGTGTAATTGTAACAATGAGCACACACCAAACCAACAATTACTAAAAACACACACAAAAACTGATTTTGCACGGGCATTTTTTGCACTAGTTCACCCAATTTCGGCCTTTTGGTGATATATGCATGATCAGATAAGTTCAATATTAATGTTGCTTGCAGTTCTGATGTTGCTAGGCAACCACAGACAGCCTGCAGTAACTCAGGCATACAATTTTCAATCTGCCACAAACTTCACATGTTTGATAAGACTCCTGTCCTGAACACATGCCAATGCTCATTATGATTATAGCAATAGCACCACCTGCTGGTAGCAGGAAGTGTGGCAAATACAAAACGTGCTCGAAAAATCATGAAACTTTGCACACGCTTCAGAAGTGGTGACAATTTACGTGTGATGTGGTTTTAAAAATTGGGTGGGGCAAAATGGCTTACTTATTGCCCCTACATTTTGCCCCGGCTCGACGTTTCACGTACAGGTATGAAATTTGGTACACACATGTAAAGACCCAATACCTACAAAAAAGTCTCTTGGAGCATAGCCCTAAACACAACAGGAAGTCAGTTATTTTGAACTTCCTGTCAGATTTTGGGCAGTTTTTGCCATTTCCTGATGTTGTACTTTAACAAACTCCTCCTACAGTTTTGATCTGATCCTCTTCAAATTTGGTGAGTGTAATCTTAAGGCCTTTCCTAAAGGTGCCGGGTGGCGGTGGCAGGGGTGCGAGGGCCCTTTTCATCGCTGCTTGCAGCTTTAATTATTATTATTATTCTTCTCCAAAGTGAATCGCTTTTTAGAGGGCCTGAACATGCTCGAAAACTCATGAAACTTTGCACACGCTTCAGAAGTGGTGAAAATTTACGTGTGATATGGTTTTCAAAATTGGGTGGGGCAAATTCGGTAAATTATTGCCCCCACATTTTGCCCCGGCTCCTGGTTTCACTTACAGGTATGAAATTTGGTACATACATGTAATGACCCAATACCTACAAAAAAGTCTCTTGGAGCATAGCCCTAAACACAACAGGAAGTGAGCTATTTTGAACTTCCTCCTAGATTTTGGGCATTTTTCGTAATTTCCTGATGTTGTACTTTAACGAACTCCTCCTACAGTTTTGATCTGATCCTCTTCAAATTTGGTGAGTGTAATCTGAAGGCCTTTGCGACGTTAAATTGCGAAGATCTTGAGTTTTCGTCGAAGAGTGTGCCCTCGGCGGCCTGACAAACGTTCACCCAATTTCGGCCTTTTGGTGATATATGCATGATCAGATAAGTTCAATAATAATGTTGCTTGCAGTTCCGATGTTGCTAGGCAACCACAGACAGCCTGCAGTAACTCAGCCATACATTTTTCAATCTGCCCCAAACTTCACATGTTTGATAAGAGTCCTGTCCTGAACACATGACCATGCTCATTATGGTTATAGCAATAGCGCCACCTGCTGGTAGCAGGAAGTGTGGCAAATACAAAACGTGCTCGAAAAATCATGAAACTTTGCACATGCTTCAGATGTGGTGAAAATTTACGTGTGATGTGGTTTTCAAAATTGGGTGGGGCAAAATGGCTTACTTATTGCCCCTATATTTTGCCCCGTCTCCTGGTTTCACGTACAGGTATGAAATTTGGTACATACATGTAAAGACCCAATACCTACAAAAAAGTCTCTTGGCGCGTAGCCCTAAACACAACAGGAAGTCAGCTATTTTGAACTTCCTCTCAGATTTTGGGCAGTTTTTGCCATTTCCTGATGTTGTACTTTAACAAACTCCTCCTACAGTTTTGATCTGATCCTCTTCAAATTTGGTGAGTGTAATCTTAAGGCATTTCCTAAAGGCGCCGGGTGGTGGTGGCAGGGGTGCGAGGGCCCTTTCATCGCTGCTTGCAGCTTTAATTATTATTATTATTCTCCAAAGTGAATCGCTTTTTAGAGGGCCTAAACATGCTCGAAAACTCATGAAACTTTGCACACGCTTCAGAAGTGGTGAAAATTTACGTGTGATATGGTTTTCAAAATTGGGTGGGGCAAATTCGGTAAATTATTGCCCCCACATTTTGCCCCGGCTCCTGGTTTCACTTACAGGTATGAAATTTGGTACATACATGTAATGACCCAATACCTACAAAAAAGTCTCTTGGAGCATAGCCCTAAACACAACAGGAAGTGAGCTATTTTGAACTTCCTCCTAGATTTTGGGCATTTTTCGTAATTTCCTGATGTTGTACTTTAACGAACTCCTCCTACAGTTTTGATCTGATCCTCTTCAAATTTGGTGAGTGTAATCTGAAGGCCTTTGCGACGTTAAATTGCGAAGATCTTGAGTTTTCGTCGAAGAGTGTGCCCTCGGCGGCCTGACAAACGTTCACCCAATTTCGGCCTTTTGGTGATATATGCATGATCAGATAAGTTCAATAATAATGTTGCTTGCAGTTCCGATGTTGCTAGGCAACCACAGACAGCCTGCAGTAACTCAGCCATACATTTTTCAATCTGCCCCAAACTTCACATGTTTGATAAGAGTCCTGTCCTGAACACATGACCATGCTCATTATGGTTATAGCAATAGCGCCACCTGCTGGTAGCAGGAAGTGTGGCAAATACAAAACGTGCTTGAAAAATCATGAAACTTTGCACATGCTTCAGATGTGGTGAAAATTTACGTGTGATGTGGTTTTCAAAATTGGGTGGGGCAAAATGGCTTACTTATTGCCCCTATATTTTGCCCCGGCTCCTGGTTTCACGTACAGGTATGAAATTTGGTACATACATGTAAAGACCCAATACCTACAAAAAAGTCTCTTGGCGCGTAGCCCTAAACACAACAGGAAGTCAGCTATTTTGAACTTCCTCTCAGATTTTGGGCAGTTTTTGCCATTTCCTGATGTTGTACTTTAACAAACTCTTCCTACAGTTTTGATCTGATCCTCTTCAAATTTGGTGAGTGTAATCTTAAGGCATTTCCTAAAGGCGCCGGGTGGCGGTGGCAGGGGTGCGAGGGCCCTTTCATCGCTGCTTGCAGCTTTAATTAGGGCCCGAGCACCGATGGTGAGAGGACCCTATTGTTTTTGCTCCGTTTATTAGGGCCCGAGCACCGATGGTGAGAGGACCCTATTGTTTTTGCTCCGTTTATTAGGGCCCGAGCACCGATGGTGAGAGGACCCTATTGTTTTTGCTCCGTTTATTAGGGCCCGAGCACCGATGGTGTGAGGACCCTCTTGGAATTGCTCTGTTTATTATTATTATTAGGGCCCGAGCACCGATGGTGTGAGGACCCTCTTGGAATTGCTCTGTTTATTATTATTATTATTATTCTTCTCCGCATTGAATTGCATTTTTGAGGGCCTAAACATGCGCGAAAACTCACGAAACTTTGCACACGCGTCAGAACTGGCGAAAATTTACATCTGATATAGGTTTCAGAATTGGACGGGGCAAAATGGCTCGATAGCGCCACCTATAAAAGTTCAACGGAGTGCGCCTCCTGCAACGTTCCACGTACGTGCACGAAATTCGGTACATACGTGTAATGACCTAATACCTACAAAAAAGTCTCTTGGAGCATAGCCCTAAACACAACAGGAAGTCAGCCATTTTGAACTTCCTCTCAGATTTTTGTGCAGTTTTTGCCATTTTCAGGCCTCGTACTTTAACGAACTCCTCCTACAGTTTTAATCTGATCATCTTCAAATTTGGTGAGTGTAATCTTAAGGCCTTTGCGACGTTAAATTGCGAAGATCTTGAGTTTTCGTCGAAGGGCGGGTCCTCGGCGGCCTTACAAATTTCGATGTTTCGCCATGAAACAGGAAGTTGCTGTAACTCAGGCATGGAATGTCCAATCTCCCCCAAACTTCACACGTTTGATAAGAGTTCTGTCCTGAACACATGGCCATGCTCATATTCAGTTATAGTCATAGCGCCACCTGCTGGCAACAGGAAGTGACATGTTTAACACTGTTATGGACTCCTAATAACATATAAAAAAGTGCCAGCAAGTGCGAAACATGCTAACAACATACTAGAAGCATGCTAAAACATGCTAGCAAACTCTTAGCTAAGTGCTAAAGCATGCTATTATTGCAATTAAATAGGAATTTGCTGTAACTCAGGCATGGAATGTCCAATCTGCCCCAAACTTCACACTTTTGATAAGCGTTCTGTCCTGAACACATCTACATGATAATATTCAGTTATAGTAATAGCGCCACCTACTGGCAACAGGAAGTGTCATGTTTAACACGTTGATGCCATTCTAGCAACATGTTAAAAATGCCATTGAGGTCTAAACATGCTAGAAACATGTTAAAACATGCTAGCAATACTTAGCTAAGTGCTAAAGCATGCTAATTCAATGAAACAGGATGTTGTTGTTACTCAAGAAGGCAATGTCCAATATGCGCCAAACTTCACACTTTTAATAAACGTTCTGTCCTGAACACATGACCATGCTCATATTCAGTTACAGTCATAGTGCCACCTGCTGGCAACAGGAAGTGACATGTTAAACACTGTTGTGGACATATAAAAACATATAAAAAAAGTGCCAGCAAGTGCTAAACATGCTAACAACATACTAGAAACATGCTAAAACATGCTAGCAAACACTTAGCTAAGTGCTAAAGCATGCTATTGCTGCAATTAAATAGGAATTTGCTGTAACACAGGCATGGAATGTCCAATCTGCCCCAAACTTCACACGTTTGATAAGAGTCATGGCCTGAACACATCTACATGAGAATATTCAGTTATAGTAATAGCGCCACCTGCTGTCAACAGGAAGTGACATGTTTAACACTGTTGTGGTCTCCTAATAACATATATAAAAGAGCCAGCAAGTGCTAAACAGGTTAGCAACATACTAGAAACATGCTAGCAAACACTTAGCTAAGTGATAAAGCATGCTATTACTGCAATTAAATAGGAATTTGCTGTAACTCAGGCATGGAACGTCCAATCTGCCCCAAACTTCACATGTTTGATAAGAATCATGGCCTGAACGCATGCCTATGCTCAAATTCAGTTATAGTAATAGCGCCACCTACTGGCAACAGGAAGTGACATGTTTAACACGTTGATGCCGTTCTAGCAACACGTTAAAAATGCCATTGAGTTCTAAACATGCTAGAAACATATTAAAACATGCTAGCAATACTTAGCTAAGTGCTAAAGCATGCTAATTCAATGAAACAGGACTTTGTTGTTACTCAAGAAGGCAATGTACAATCTACCCCAAACGTCACACGTTTGATAAGAGTTATCTCTTGAACACATGTCCATGCTCATATTTAGTTATAGTCATAGCGCCACCTGCTGGCAACAGGAAGTGACGTTTAACACTGTTCTTGACTCCTAATAACATATAAAAAAATGCCAGTAGGTGCTAAACATCCTACCAACATACTAGAGACATGCTAAAACATAATAGCAAACACTTAGCTAAGTGCTAAAGAATGATATTACTGCAATTAAATATGAATTTGCTGTAACTCAGGCATGGAATGTCCAATCTGCCCCAAACTTCACACTTTTGATAAGCGTTCTGTCCTGAACACATGACCATGCTTATATTCAGTTACAGTCATAGCGCCACCTGCTGGCAACAGGAAGTGACATGTTTAACACTGTTGTGGACTCCTAATAACATATAAAAAAGTGCCAGCAAGTGTTAAACATGCTAACAACATACTAGAAACATGCTAAAACATGCTAGCAAACTCTTAGCCAAGTGCTAAAGCATGCTATTATTGCAATTAAATAGGAATTTGCTGTAACTCAGGCATGGAATGTCCAATCTGCCCCAAACTTCACACTTTTGATAAGAGTCATGGCCTGAACACATCTACATGAGAATGTTCAGTTATAGTAATAGCGCCACCAACTGGCAACAGGAAGTGACATGTTTAACACGTTGATGCCGTTCTAGCAACATGTTAAAACATGCTAACAATGCTTAGCTAAGTTCTAAAGAATGCTAATTCAATGAAACATGACTTTGTTGTTACTCAAGAAGGCAATGTCCAATTTGCACCAAACTTCACATGTTTGATAAGAGTTCTGTCCTGAACACACATCCATGCTCATATTCAGTTATAGTCATAACGCCACCTACTGGCAACAGAAACTGACATGGTTAACACAGTAATGCAGTACTAACCACATAATTATTGTGTACTAAGCATGCTAGAAACAGACTGAACATGCTAGCAACACTTAGCTGAGTCATGAAGCATGCTATTATCACCATTATACAAAACATTTTGTAACTGACTTTGACATACTCTTACTATATATACCTCCTTAAATGTACATTTCCCAACCATGCTCTGCCTTCCTAAAGCCACCGAGTGTTGATGGCATGGGTGCGAGGGCCCTTTCATCGCTGCTTGCAGCTTTAATTAGGGCCCGAGCACCGATGGTGAGAGGACCCTATTGTTTTTGCTCCGTTTATTAGGGCCCGAGCACCGATGGTGAGAGGACCCTATTGTTTTTGCTCCGTTTATTATTATTCTTCTTCTCCAAAGTGAATCGCTTTTTAGAGGGCCTAAACATGCTCGAAAACTCATGAAACTTTGCACACGCTTCAGAAGTGGTGAAAATTTACGTGTGATATGGTTTTCAGAATTGTGGGGGGCAAATTCGGTAAATTATTGCCCCCACATTTTGCCCCGGCTCCTGGTTTCACGTACAGGTATGAAATTTGGTACATACATGTAATGACCCAATACCTACAGAAAAGTCTCTTGGAGCATAGCCCTAAACACAACAGGAAGTGAGCTATTTTGAACTTCCTCCTGGATTTTGGGCATTTTTCGTAATTTCCTGATGTTGTACTTTAACGAACTCCTCCTACAGATTTGATCTGATACTCTTCAAATTTGGTGAGTGTAATCTTAAGGCCTTTGTGACGTTAAATTGCGAAGATCTAGAGTTTTCGTCGAAGGGTGTGCCCTCGGCGGCCTGACAAACATCTATCTATAAATTACAGGAACGTCTGTCTGTCTGTCTGTCTGTGTGTGTGTGTGTCTGTTCCTCGCATATCTCTCGAACCGTTAGTCCGATTGATTTCAAACTCGACAGGTGTCTTGCCACGGGCACGAGTAAGTGCAGTGCCAAGTTTGACATTGTTTGGATGAGAAATGCAAAAGATATCGTTAAATATATCATTTTTAGAAGGTTGTGGTTTAAAAATAAACATTCTGACATTAGAGAGTTGTATCGGTCAAAGAAGCCCCAAGAAGGCTGTGGTTTAAAAATAAACATTCTGACATAAACACTCAGTCAGCTACACTGTTTACTTCTGAATATTATAGTTTGGTTCCCGAACGTGATAAATCCATCTATCTATAAATTACAGAAACGTCCGTCTGTCTGTCTGTGTGTTATTCGCATATCTCTCGAATGTGAGATAACCACTAAATGTGTGAAAACCACTATTTTCTGTTTCAAACTTTCACATAGCATCTTTAGGTTATAACAACATTGAAAATCAAAATCTGGATTTGAATTTTTTAAGATTTATTATAAAAACGGATTATTTTTTCCCAAAAATGCAATAAATTCATGACTTTTTTTTTTTTTTTTTTAAATGCTATTAATCCATTGAATCAATATAAAGTTATTTTTGATCATATTGCCATCGCAAGAAATATCTCCTGAACTTTTTTGACGGCGATCAGCTCACAAAAACTGATTTTGCACGGGCACTTTGCACTGCTCCCTGAATCGAGGTGCTTATTCATTTGTGGATGTAAACTGAATCTGTAAGTCAGCTATGCTGTTAGTGTTTACTTCTGAATATTATATTTCATTCTGGTGCGCTTAACGTTGTCGCTACTGTGTAATAGTAGCCTATGCTATTCACCAACTAAACATATCCTATTCAATGCGTTCACAGTCTCTTTCACGGGCATCATTTGTAGTTGCCTATTCACAAACTGTTTGCTCAAGCATAGCGTTTTCTCGGAGTTCACTGTGTGCTTTTTACCATGCACAAATAAAAATGTCACTGAACTTTTGCTGTGTAATTGTAACAATGAGCACACACCAAACCAACAATTACTAAAAACACACACAAAAACTGATTTTGCACGGGCATTTTTTGCACTAGTTCACCCAATTTCGGCCTTTTGGTGATATATGCATGATCAGATAAGTTCAATATTAATGTTGCTTGCAGTTCTGATGTTGCTAGGCAACCACAGACAGCCTGCAGTAACTCAGGCATACAATTTTCAATCTGCCACAAACTTCACATGTTTGATAAGAGTCCTGTCCTGAACACATGCCAATGCTCATTATGATTATAGCAATAGCACCACCTGCTGGTAGCAGGAAGTGTGGCAAATACAAAACGTGCTCGAAAAATCATGAAACTTTGCACACGCTTCAGAAGTGGTGACAATTTACGTGTGATGTGGTTTTAAAAATTGGGTGGGGCAAAATGGCTTACTTATTGCCCCTACATTTTGCCCCGGCTCGACGTTTCACGTACAGGTATGAAATTTGGTACACACATGTAAAGACCCAATACCTACAAAAAAGTCTCTTGGAGCATAGCCCTAAACACAACAGGAAGTCAGTTATTTTGAACTTCCTGTCAGATTTTGGGCAGTTTTTGCCATTTCCTGATGTTGTACTTTAACAAACTCCTACAGTTTTGATCTGATCCTCTTCAAATTTGGTGAGTGTAATCTTAAGGCCTTTCCTAAAGGTGCCGGGTGGCGGTGGCAGGGGTGCGAGGGCCCTTTTCATCGCTGCTTGCAGCTTTAATTATTATTCTTCTTCTTCTTCTCCAAAGTGAATCGCTTTTTAGAGGGCCTAAACATGCTCGAAAACTCATGAAACTTTGCACACGCTTCAGAAGTGGTGAAAATTTACGTGTGATATGGTTTTCAGAATTGGGGGGGGCAAATTCGGTAAATTATTGCCCCCACATTTTGCCCCGGCTCCTGGTTTCACGTACAGGTATGAAATTTGGTACATACATGTAATGACCCAATACCTACAGAAAAGTCTCTTGGAGCATAGCCCTAAACACAACAGGAAGTGAGCTATTTTGAACTTCCTCCTGGATTTTGGGCATTTTTCGTAATTTCCTGATGTTGTACTTTAACGAACTCCTCCTACAGATTTGATCTGATACTCTTCAAATTTGGTGAGTGTAATCTTAAGGCCTTTGTGACGTTAAATTGCGAAGATCTAGAGTTTTCGTCGAAGGGTGTGCCCTCGGCGGCCTGACAAACATCTATCTATAAATTACAGGAACGTCTGTCTGTCTGTCTGTCTGTGTGTGTGTGTGTCTGTTCCTCGCATATCTCTCGAACCGTTAGTCCGATTGATTTCAAACTCGACAGGTGTCTCGCCACGGGCACGAGTAAGTGCAGTGCCAAGTTTGACATTGTTTGGATGAGAAATGCAAAAGATATCGTTAAATATATCATTTTTAGAAGGTTGTGGTTTAAAAATAAACATTCTGACATTAGAGAGTTGTATCGGTCAAAGAAGCCCCAAGAAGGCTGTGGTTTAAAAATAAACATTCTGACATAAACACTCAGTCAGCTACACTGTTTACTTCTGAATATTATAGTTTGGTTCCCGAACGTGATAAATCCATCTATCTATAAATTACAGAAACGTCCGTCTGTCTGTCTGTGTGTTATTCGCATATCTCTCGAATGTGAGATAACCACTAAATGTGTGAAAACCACTATTTTCTGTTTCAAACTTTCACATAGCATCTTTAGGTTATAACAACATTGAAAATCTAAATCTGGATTTGAATTTTTTAAGATTTATTATAAAAACGGATTATTTTTTCCCAAAAATGCAATAAATTCATGACTTTTTTTTTTTTTTCAAAATGCAATTAATCCATTGAATCAATATAAAGTTATTTTTGATCATATTGCCATCGCAAGAAATATCTCCTGAACTTTTTTGACGGCGATCAGCTCACAAAAACTAATTTTGCACGGGCACTTTGCACTGCTCCCTGAATCGAGGTGCTTATTCATTTGTGGATGTAAACTGAATCTGTAAGTCAGCTATGCTGTTAGTGTTTACTTCTGAATATTATATTTCATTCTGGTGCGCTTAACGTTGTCGCTACTGTGTAATAGTAGCCTATGCTATTCACCAACTAAACATATCCTATTCAATGCGTTCACAGTCTCTTTCACGGGCATCATTTGTAGTTGCCTATTCACAAACTGTTTGCTCAAGCATAGCGTTTTCTCAGAGTTCACTGTGTGCTTTTTACCATGCACAAATAAAAATGTCACTGAACTTTTGCTGTGTAATTGTAACAATGAGCACACACCAAACCAACAATTACTAAAAACACACACAAAAACTGATTTTGCACGGGCATTTTTTGCACTAGTTCACCCAATTTCGGCCTTTTGGTGATATATGCATGATCAGATAAGTTCAATATTAATGTTGCTTGCAGTTCCGATGTTGCTAGGCAACCACAGACAGCCTGCAGTAACTTAGGCATACAATTTCCAATCTGCCCCAAACTTCACATGTTTGATAAGAGTCCTGTCCTGAACACATGACCATGCTCATATTTGGTTATAGCAATAGCGCCACCTGCTGGTAGCAGGAAGTGTGGCAAATACAAAACGTGCTCGAAAAATCATGAAACTTTGCACACGCTTCAGAAGTGGTGAAAATTTACGTGTGATATGGTTTTCAAAATTGGGTGGGGCAAAATGGCTTAATTATTGCCCCTACATTTTGCCCCGGCTCGACGTTTCACGTACAGGTATGAAATTTGGTACATACATGTAATGACCCAATACCTACAAAAAAGTCTCTTGGAGCGTAGCCCTAAACACAACAGGAAGTCAGCTATTTTGAACTTCCTCTCAGATTTTGGGCAGTTTTTGCCATTTCCTGATGTTGTACTTTAACAAACTCCTCCTACAGTTTTGATCTGATCCTCTTCAAATTTGGTGAGTGTAATCTTAAGGCCTTTCCTAAAGGTGCCGGGTGGCGGTGGCAGGGGTGCGAGGGCCCTTTCCATCGCTGCTTGCAGCTTTAATTATTATTATTAGGGCCCGAGCACCGATGGTGAGAGGACCCTATTGTTTTTGCTCCGTTTATTATTATTCTTCTTCTCCAAAGTGAATCGCTTTTTAGAGGGCCTAAACATGCTCGAAAACTCATGAAACTTTGCACACGCTTCAGAAGTGGTGAAAATTTACGTGTGATATGGTTTTCAGAATTGTGGGGGGCAAATTCGGTAAATTATTGCCCCCACATTTTGCCCCGGCTCCTGGTTTCACGTACAGGTATGAAATTTGGTACATACATGTAATGACCCAATACCTACAGAAAAGTCTCTTGGAGCATAGCCCTAAACACAACAGGAAGTGAGCTATTTTGAACTTCCTCCTGGATTTTGGGCATTTTTCGTAATTTCCTGATGTTGTACTTTAACGAACTCCTCCTACAGATTTGATCTGATACTCTTCAAATTTGGTGAGTGTAATCTTAAGGCCTTTGTGACGTTAAATTGCGAAGATCTAGAGTTTTCGTCGAAGGGTGTGCCCTCGGCGGCCTGACAAACATCTATCTATAAATTACAGGAACGTCTGTCTGTCTGTCTGTCTGTGTGTGTGTGTGTCTGTTCCTCGCATATCTCTCGAACCGTTAGTCCGATTGATTTCAAACTCGACAGGTGTCTTGCCACGGGCACGAGTAAGTGCAGTGCCAAGTTTGACATTGTTTGGATGAGAAATGCAAAAGATATCGTTAAATATATCATTTTTAGAAGGTTGTGGTTTAAAAATAAACATTCTGACATTAGAGAGTTGTATCGGTCAAAGAAGCCCCAAGAAGGCTGTGGTTTAAAAATAAACATTCTGACATAAACACTCAGTCAGCTACACTGTTTACTTCTGAATATTATAGTTTGGTTCCCGAACGTGATAAATCCATCTATCTATAAATTACAGAAACGTCCGTCTGTCTGTCTGTGTGTTATTCGCATATCTCTCGAATGTGAGATAACCACTAAATGTGTGAAAACCACTATTTTCTGTTTCAAACTTTCACATAGCATCTTTAGGTTATAACAACATTGAAAATCAAAATCTGGATTTGAATTTTTTAAGATTTATTATAAAAACGGATTATTTTTTCCCAAAAATGCAATAAATTCATGACTTTTTTTTTTTTTTTTTTAAATGCTATTAATCCATTGAATCAATATAAAGTTATTTTTGATCATATTGCCATCGCAAGAAATATCTCCTGAACTTTTTTGACGGCGATCAGCTCACAAAAACTGATTTTGCACGGGCACTTTGCACTGCTCCCTGAATCGAGGTGCTTATTCATTTGTGGATGTAAACTGAATCTGTAAGTCAGCTATGCTGTTAGTGTTTACTTCTGAATATTATATTTCATTCTGGTGCGCTTAACGTTGTCGCTACTGTGTAATAGTAGCCTATGCTATTCACCAACTAAACATATCCTATTCAATGCGTTCACAGTCTCTTTCACGGGCATCATTTGTAGTTGCCTATTCACAAACTGTTTGCTCAAGCATAGCGTTTTCTCGGAGTTCACTGTGTGCTTTTTACCATGCACAAATAAAAATGTCACTGAACTTTTGCTGTGTAATTGTAACAATGAGCACACACCAAACCAACAATTACTAAAAACACACACAAAAACTGATTTTGCACGGGCATTTTTTGCACTAGTTCACCCAATTTCGGCCTTTTGGTGATATATGCATGATCAGATAAGTTCAATATTAATGTTGCTTGCAGTTCTGATGTTGCTAGGCAACCACAGACAGCCTGCAGTAACTCAGGCATACAATTTTCAATCTGCCACAAACTTCACATGTTTGATAAGAGTCCTGTCCTGAACACATGCCAATGCTCATTATGATTATAGCAATAGCACCACCTGCTGGTAGCAGGAAGTGTGGCAAATACAAAACGTGCTCGAAAAATCATGAAACTTTGCACACGCTTCAGAAGTGGTGACAATTTACGTGTGATGTGGTTTTAAAAATTGGGTGGGGCAAAATGGCTTACTTATTGCCCCTACATTTTGCCCCGGCTCGACGTTTCACGTACAGGTATGAAATTTGGTACACACATGTAAAGACCCAATACCTACAAAAAAGTCTCTTGGAGCATAGCCCTAAACACAACAGGAAGTCAGTTATTTTGAACTTCCTGTCAGATTTTGGGCAGTTTTTGCCATTTCCTGATGTTGTACTTTAACAAACTCCTACAGTTTTGATCTGATCCTCTTCAAATTTGGTGAGTGTAATCTTAAGGCCTTTCCTAAAGGTGCCGGGTGGCGGTGGCAGGGGTGCGAGGGCCCTTTTCATCGCTGCTTGCAGCTTTAATTAGGGCCCGAGCACCGATGGTGAGAGGACCCTATTGTTTTTGCTCCGTTTATTATTATTCTTCTTCTCCAAAGTGAATCGCTTTTTAGAGGGCCTAAACATGCTCGAAAACTCATGAAACTTTGCACACGCTTCAGAAGTGGTGAAAATTTACGTGTGATATGGTTTTCAGAATTGGGGGGGGCAAATTCGGTAAATTATTGCCCCCACATTTTGCCCCGGCTCCTGGTTTCACGTACAGGTATGAAATTTGGTACATACATGTAATGACCCAATACCTACAGAAAAGTCTCTTGGAGCATAGCCCTAAACACAACAGGAAGTGAGCTATTTTGAACTTCCTCCTGGATTTTGGGCATTTTTCGTAATTTCCTGATGTTGTACTTTAACGAACTCCTCCTACAGATTTGATCCGATACTCTTCAAATTTGGTGAGTGTAATCTTAAGGCCTTTGTGACGTTAAATTGCGAAGATCTAGAGTTTTCGTCGAAGGGTGTGCCCTCGGCGGCCTGACAAACATCTATCTATAAATTACAGGAACGTCTGTCTGTCTGTCTGTCTGTGTGTGTGTGTGTCTGTTCCTCGCATATCTCTCGAACCGTTAGTCCGATTGATTTCAAACTCGACAGGTGTCTCGCCACGGGCACGAGTAAGTGCAGTGCCAAGTTTGACATTGTTTGGATGAGAAATGCAAAAGATATCGTTAAATATATCATTTTTAGAAGGTTGTGGTTTAAAAATAAACATTCTGACATTAGAGAGTTGTATCGGTCAAAGAAGCCCCAAGAAGGCTGTGGTTTAAAAATAAACATTCTGACATAAACACTCAGTCAGCTACACTGTTTACTTCTGAATATTATAGTTTGGTTCCCGAACGTGATAAATCCATCTATCTATAAATTACAGAAACGTCCGTCTGTCTGTCTGTGTGTTATTCGCATATCTCTCGAATGTGAGATAACCACTAAATGTGTGAAAACCACTATTTTCTGTTTCAAACTTTCACATAGAATCTTTAGGTTATAACAACATTGAAAATCAAAATCTGGATTTGAATTTTTTAAGATTTATTATAAAAACGGATTATTTTTTCCCAAAAATGCAATAAATTCATGACTTTTTTTTTTTTTTTCAAAATGCTATTAATCCATTGAATCAATATAAAGTTATTTTTGATCATATTGCCATCGCAAGAAATATCTCCTGAACTTTTTTGACGGCGATCAGCTCACAAAAACTGATTTTGCACGGGCACTTTGCACTGCTCCCTGAATCGAGGTGCTTATTCATTTGTGGATGTAAACTGAATCTGTATGTCAGCTATGCTGTTAGTGTTTACTTCTGAATATTATATTTCATTCTGGTGCGCTTAACGTTGTCGCTACTGTGTAATAATAGCCTATGCTATTCACCAACTAAACATATCCTATTCAATGCGTTCACAGTCTCTTTCACGGGCATCATTTGTAGTTGCCTATTCACAAACTGTTTGCTCAAGCATAGCGTTTTCTCGGAGTTCACTGTGTGCTTTTTACCATGCACAAATAAAAATGTCACTGAACTTTTGCTGTGTAATTGTAACAATGAGCACACACCAAACCAACAATTACTAAAAACACACACAAAAACTGATTTTGCACGGGCATTTTTTGCACTAGTTCACCCAATTTCGGCCTTTTGGTGATATATGCATGATCAGATAAGTTCAATATTAATGTTGCTTGCAGTTCTGATGTTGCTAGGCAACCACAGACAGCCTGCAGTAACTCAGGCATACAATTTTCAATCTGCCACAAACTTCACATGTTTGATAAGACTCCTGTCCTGAACACATGCCAATGCTCATTATGATTATAGCAATAGCACCACCTGCTGGTAGCAGGAAGTGTGGCAAATACAAAACGTGCTCGAAAAATCATGAAACTTTGCACACGCTTCAGAAGTGGTGACAATTTACGTGTGATGTGGTTTTAAAAATTGGGTGGGGCAAAATGGCTTACTTATTGCCCCTACATTTTGCCCCGGCTCGACGTTTCACGTACAGGTATGAAATTTGGTACACACATGTAAAGACCCAATACCTACAAAAAAGTCTCTTGGAGCATAGCCCTAAACACAACAGGAAGTCAGTTATTTTGAACTTCCTGTCAGATTTTGGGCAGTTTTTGCCATTTCCTGATGTTGTACTTTAACAAACTCCTCCTACAGTTTTGATCTGATCCTCTTCAAATTTGGTGAGTGTAATCTTAAGGCCTTTCCTAAAGGTGCCGGGTGGCGGTGGCAGGGGTGCGAGGGCCCTTTTCATCGCTGCTTGCAGCTTTAATTAGGGCCCGAGCACCGATGGTGAGAGGACCCTATTGTTTTTGCTCCGTTTATTATTATTCTTCTTCTCCAAAGTGAATCGCTTTTTAGAGGGCCTAAACATGCTCGAAAACTCATGAAACTTTGCACACGCTTCAGAAGTGGTGAAAATTTACGTGTGATATGGTTTTCAGAATTGGGGGGGGCAAATTCGGTAAATTATTGCCCCCACATTTTGCCCCGGCTCCTGGTTTCACGTACAGGTATGAAATTTGGTACATACATGTAATGACCCAATACCTACAGAAAAGTCTCTTGGAGCATAGCCCTAAACACAACAGGAAGTGAGCTATTTTGAACTTCCTCCTGGATTTTGGGCATTTTTCGTAATTTCCTGATGTTGTACTTTAACGAACTCCTCCTACAGATTTGATCTGATACTCTTCAAATTTGGTGAGTGTAATCTTAAGGCCTTTGTGACGTTAAATTGCGAAGATCTAGAGTTTTCGTCGAAGGGTGTGCCCTCGGCGGCCTGACAAACATCTATCTATAAATTACAGGAACGTCTGTCTGTCTGTCTGTCTGTGTGTGTGTGTGTCTGTTCCTCGCATATCTCTCGAACCGTTAGTCCGATTGATTTCAAACTCGACAGGTGTCTTGCCACGGGCACGAGTAAGTGCAGTGCCAAGTTTGACATTGTTTGGATGAGAAATGCAAAAGATATCGTTAAATATATCATTTTTAGAAGGTTGTGGTTTAAAAATAAACATTCTGACATTAGAGAGTTGTATCGGTCAAAGAAGCCCCAAGAAGGCTGTGGTTTAAAAATAAACATTCTGACATAAACACTCAGTCAGCTACACTGTTTACTTCTGAATATTATAGTTTGGTTCCCGAACGTGATAAATCCATCTATCTATAAATTACAGAAACGTCCGTCTGTCTGTCTGTGTGTTATTCGCATATCTCTCGAATGTGAGATAACCACTAAATGTGTGAAAACCACTATTTTCTGTTTCAAACTTTCACATAGCATCTTTAGGTTATAACAACATTGAAAATCAAAATCTGGATTTGAATTTTTTAAGATTTATTATAAAAACGGATTATTTTTTCACAAAAATGCAATAAATTCATGACTTTTTTTTTTTTTTTTTAAATGCTATTAATCCATTGAATCAATATAAAGTTATTTTTGATCATATTGCCATCGCAAGAAATATCTCCTGAACTTTTTTGACGGCGATCAGCTCACAAAAACTGATTTTGCACGGGCACTTTGCACTGCTCCCTGAATCGAGGTGCTTATTCATTTGTGGATGTAAACTGAATCTGTAAGTCAGCTATGCTGTTAGTGTTTACTTCTGAATATTATATTTCATTCTGGTGCGCTTAACGTTGTCGCTACTGTGTAATAGTAGCCTATGCTATTCACCAACTAAACATATCCTATTCAATGCGTTCACAGTCTCTTTCACGGGCATCATTTGTAGTTGCCTATTCACAAACTGTTTGCTCAAGCATAGCGTTTTCTCGGAGTTCACTGTGTGCTTTTTACCATGCACAAATAAAAATGTCACTGAACTTTTGCTGTGTAATTGTAACAATGAGCACACACCAAACCAACAATTACTAAAAACACACACAAAAACTGATTTTGCACGGGCATTTTTTGCACTAGTTCACCCAATTTCGGCCTTTTGGTGATATATGCATGATCAGATAAGTTCAATATTAATGTTGCTTGCAGTTCTGATGTTGCTAGGCAACCACAGACAGCCTGCAGTAACTCAGGCATACAATTTTCAATCTGCCACAAACTTCACATGTTTGATAAGAGTCCTGTCCTGAACACATGCCAATGCTCATTATGATTATAGCAATAGCACCACCTGCTGGTAGCAGGAAGTGTGGCAAATACAAAACGTGCTCGAAAAATCATGAAACTTTGCACACGCTTCAGAAGTGGTGACAATTTACGTGTGATGTGGTTTTAAAAATTGGGTGGGGCAAAATGGCTTACTTATTGCCCCTACATTTTGCCCCGGCTCGACGTTTCACGTACAGGTATGAAATTTGGTACACACATGTAAAGACCCAATACCTACAAAAAAGTCTCTTGGAGCATAGCCCTAAACACAACAGGAAGTCAGTTATTTTGAACTTCCTGTCAGATTTTGGGCAGTTTTTGCCATTTCCTGATGTTGTACTTTAACAAACTCCTACAGTTTTGATCTGATCCTCTTCAAATTTGGTGAGTGTAATCTTAAGGCCTTTCCTAAAGGTGCCGGGTGGCGGTGGCAGGGGTGCGAGGGCCCTTTTCATCGCTGCTTGCAGCTTTAATTATTATTATTCTTCTTCTTCTCCAAAGTGAATCGCTTTTTAGAGGGCCTAAACATGCTCGAAAACTCATGAAACTTTGCACACGCTTCAGAAGTGGTGAAAATTTACGTGTGATATGGTTTTCAGAATTGGGGGGGGCAAATTCGGTAAATTATTGCCCCCACATTTTGCCCCGGCTCCTGGTTTCATGTACAGGTATGAAATTTGGTACATACATGTAATGACCCAATACCTACAGAAAAGTCTCTTGGAGCATAGCCCTAAACACAACAGGAAGTGAGCTATTTTGAACTTCCTCCTAGATTTTGGGCATTTTTCGGAATTTCCTGATGTTGTACTTTAACGAACTCCTCCTACAGATTTGATTTGATCCTCTTCAAATTTGGTGAGTGTAATCTTAAGGCCTTTGTGACGTTAAATTGCGAAGATCTAGAGTTTTCGTCGAAGGGTGTGCCCTCGGCGGCCTGACAAACGTTCACCCAATTTCGGCCTTCTGGTGATATACATGATCAGATAAGTTCAATATTAATGTTGAATGCAGTTCCGATGTTGCTAGGCAACCACAGACAGCCTGCAGTAGCTCAGCCATACAATTTCCAATCTGTCCCAAACTTCACATGTTTGATAAGAGTCCTGTCCTGAACACATGACCATGCTCATATTTGGTTATAGCAATAGCGCCATCTGCTGGTAGCAGGAAGTGTGGCAAATACAAAACATGCTCGAAAAATCATGAAACTTTGCACACGCCTCAGAAGTGGTGAAAATTTACGTGTGATATGGTTTTCAGAATTGGGGGGGGCAAATTCGGTAAATTATTGCCCCCACATTTTGCCCCGGCTCCTGGTTTCACGTACAGGTATGAAATTTGGTACATGCATGTATTGACCCAATACCTACAGAAAAGTCTCTTGGAGCATAGCCCTAAACACAACAGGAAGTGATCTATTTTGAACTTCCTCCAAGATTTTGGACATTTTTCGTAATTTCCTGATGTTGTACTTTAACGTACTCCTCCTACAGTTTTGATCTGATCCTCTTCAAATTTGGTGAGTGTAATCTTAAGGCATTTCCTAAAGGCGCCGGGTGGCGGTGGCAGGGGTGCGAGGGCCCTTTTCATCGCTGCTTGCAGCTTTAATTAGGGCCCGAGCACCGATGGTGTGAGGACCCTCTTGGAATTGCTCTGTTTATTAGGGCCCGAGCACCGATGGTGAGAGGACCCTATTGTTTTTGCTCCGTTTATTATTATTCTTCTTCTCCAAAGTGAATCGCTTTTTAGAGGGCCTAAACATGCTCGAAAACTCATGAAACTTTGCACACGCTTCAGAAGTGGTGAAAATTTACGTGTGATATGGTTTTCAGAATTGTGGGGGGCAAATTCGGTAAATTATTGCCCCCACATTTTGCCCCGGCTCCTGGTTTCACGTACAGGTATGAAATTTGGTACATACATGTAATGACCCAATACCTACAGAAAAGTCTCTTGGAGCATAGCCCTAAACACAACAGGAAGTGAGCTATTTTGAACTTCCTCCTGGATTTTGGGCATTTTTCGTAATTTCCTGATGTTGTACTTTAACGAACTCCTCCTACAGATTTGATCTGATACTCTTCAAATTTGGTGAGTGTAATCTTAAGGCCTTTGTGACGTTAAATTGCGAAGATCTAGAGTTTTCGTCGAAGGGTGTGCCCTCGGCGGCCTGACAAACATCTATCTATAAATTACAGGAACGTCTGTCTGTCTGTCTGTCTGTGTGTGTGTGTGTCTGTTCCTCGCATATCTCTCGAACCGTTAGTCCGATTGATTTCAAACTCGACAGGTGTCTTGCCACGGGCACGAGTAAGTGCAGTGCCAAGTTTGACATTGTTTGGATGAGAAATGCAAAAGATATCGTTAAATATATCATTTTTAGAAGGTTGTGGTTTAAAAATAAACATTCTGACATTAGAGAGTTGTATCGGTCAAAGAAGCCCCAAGAAGGCTGTGGTTTAAAAATAAACATTCTGACATAAACACTCAGTCAGCTACACTGTTTACTTCTGAATATTATAGTTTGGTTCCCGAACGTGATAAATCCATCTATCTATAAATTACAGAAACGTCCGTCTGTCTGTCTGTGTGTTATTCGCATATCTCTCGAATGTGAGATAACCACTAAATGTGTGAAAACCACTATTTTCTGTTTCAAACTTTCACATAGCATCTTTAGGTTATAACAACATTGAAAATCAAAATCTGGATTTGAATTTTTTAAGATTTATTATAAAAACGGATTATTTTTTCCCAAAAATGCAATAAATTCATGACTTTTTTTTTTTTTTTTTTAAATGCTATTAATCCATTGAATCAATATAAAGTTATTTTTGATCATATTGCCATCGCAAGAAATATCTCCTGAACTTTTTTGACGGCGATCAGCTCACAAAAACTGATTTTGCACGGGCACTTTGCACTGCTCCCTGAATCGAGGTGCTTATTCATTTGTGGATGTAAACTGAATCTGTAAGTCAGCTATGCTGTTAGTGTTTACTTCTGAATATTATATTTCATTCTGGTGCGCTTAACGTTGTCGCTACTGTGTAATAGTAGCCTATGCTATTCACCAACTAAACATATCCTATTCAATGCGTTCACAGTCTCTTTCACGGGCATCATTTGTAGTTGCCTATTCACAAACTGTTTGCTCAAGCATAGCGTTTTCTCGGAGTTCACTGTGTGCTTTTTACCATGCACAAATAAAAATGTCACTGAACTTTTGCTGTGTAATTGTAACAATGAGCACACACCAAACCAACAATTACTAAAAACACACACAAAAACTGATTTTGCACGGGCATTTTTTGCACTAGTTCACCCAATTTCGGCCTTTTGGTGATATATGCATGATCAGATAAGTTCAATATTAATGTTGCTTGCAGTTCTGATGTTGCTAGGCAACCACAGACAGCCTGCAGTAACTCAGGCATACAATTTTCAATCTGCCACAAACTTCACATGTTTGATAAGAGTCCTGTCCTGAACACATGCCAATGCTCATTATGATTATAGCAATAGCACCACCTGCTGGTAGCAGGAAGTGTGGCAAATACAAAACGTGCTCGAAAAATCATGAAACTTTGCACACGCTTCAGAAGTGGTGACAATTTACGTGTGATGTGGTTTTAAAAATTGGGTGGGGCAAAATGGCTTACTTATTGCCCCTACATTTTGCCCCGGCTCGACGTTTCACGTACAGGTATGAAATTTGGTACACACATGTAAAGACCCAATACCTACAAAAAAGTCTCTTGGAGCATAGCCCTAAACACAACAGGAAGTCAGTTATTTTGAACTTCCTGTCAGATTTTGGGCAGTTTTTGCCATTTCCTGATGTTGTACTTTAACAAACTCCTACAGTTTTGATCTGATCCTCTTCAAATTTGGTGAGTGTAATCTTAAGGCCTTTCCTAAAGGTGCCGGGTGGCGGTGGCAGGGGTGCGAGGGCCCTTTTCATCGCTGCTTGCAGCTTTAATTAGGGCCCGAGCACCGATGGTGAGAGGACCCTATTGTTTTTGCTCCGTTTATTATTATTCTTCTTCTCCAAAGTGAATCGCTTTTTAGAGGGCCTAAACATGCTCGAAAACTCATGAAACTTTGCACACGCTTCAGAAGTGGTGAAAATTTACGTGTGATATGGTTTTCAGAATTGGGGGGGGCAAATTCGGTAAATTATTGCCCCCACATTTTGCCCCGGCTCCTGGTTTCACGTACAGGTATGAAATTTGGTACATACATGTAATGACCCAATACCTACAGAAAAGTCTCTTGGAGCATAGCCCTAAACACAACAGGAAGTGAGCTATTTTGAACTTCCTCCTAGATTTTGGGCATTTTTCATAATTTCCTGATGTTGTACTTTAACGAACTCCTCCTACAGATTTGATCTGATCCTCTTCAAATTTGGTGAGTGTAATCTTAAGGCCTTTGTGACGTTAAATTGCGAAGATCTAGAGTTTTCGTCGAAGGGTGTGCCCTCGGCGGCCTGACAAACGTTCACCCAATTTCGGCCTTCTGGTGATATATGCATGATCAGATAAGTTCAATATTAATGTTGAATGCAGTTCCGATGTTGCTAGGCAACCACAGACAGCCTGCAGTAACTCAGGCATACAATTTCCAATCTGTCCCAAACTTCACATGTTTGATAAGAGTCCTGTCCTGAACACATGACCATGCTCATATTTGGTTATAGCAATAGCGCCACCTGCTGGTAGCAGGAAGTGTGGCAAATACAAAACATGCTCGAAAAATCATGAAACTTTGCACACGCCTCAGAAGTGGTGAAAATTTACGTGTGATATGGTTTTCAGAATTGGGGGGGGCAAATTCGGTAAATTATTGCCCCCACATTTTGCCCCGGCTCCTGGTTTCACGTACAGGTATGAAATTTGGTACATGCATGTATTGACCCAATACCTACAGAAAAGTCTCTTGGAGCATAGCCCTAAACACAACAGGAAGTGATCTATTTTGAACTTCCTCCTGGATTTTGGACATTTTTCGTAATTTCCTGATGTTGTACTTTAACATACTCCTCCTACAGTTTTGATCTGATCCTCTTCAAATTTGGTGAGTGTAATCTTAAGGCATTTCCTAAAGGCGCCGGGTGGCGGTGGCAGGGGTGCGAGGGCCCTTTTCATCGCTGCTTGCAGCTTTAATTATTATTATTATTATTCTTCTCCGCATTTAATTGCATTTTTGAGGGCCTAAACATGCTCGAAAACTCACAAAACTTTGCACACGCATCAGAACTGGCGAAAATTTACATCTGATATAGGTTTCAGAATTGGACGGGGCAAAATGGCTCGATAGCGCCACCTATAAAATTTCAACGGAGTGCGCCTCCCGCAACGTTCCACGTACGTGCACGAAATTCGGTACATACATGTAATGACCTAATACCTACAAAAAAGTCTCTTGGAGCATAGCCCTAAACACAACAGGAAGTCAGCCATTTTGAACTTCCTCTCAGATTTTTGTGCAGTTTTTGCCATTTTCAGGCCTCGTACTTTAACGAACTCCTCCTACAGTTTTAATCTGATCATCTTCAAATTTGGTGAGTGTAATCTTAAGGCCTTTGCGACGTTAAATTGCGAAGATCTTGAGTTTTCGTCAAAGGGCGGGTCCTCGGCGGCCTGATAAATTTCGATGTTTCGCCATGAAACAGGAAGTTGTTGTAACTCAGGCATGGAATGTCCAATCTGCCCCAAACTTCACACGTTTGATAAGAGTTCTGTCCTGAACACATGACCATGCTCATATTCAGTTATAGTCATAGCGCCACCTGCTGGCAACAGGAAGTGACATGTTTAACACTGTTATGGACTCCTAATAACATATAAAAAAGTGCCAGCAAGTGCTAAACATGCTAACAACATACTAGAAGCATGCTAAAACATGCTAGCAAACTCTTAGCTAAGTGCTAAAGCATGCTATTATTGCAATTAAATAGGAATTTGCTGTAACTCAGGCATGGAATGTCCAATCTGCCCCAAACTTCACACTTTTGATAAGCGTTCTGTACTGAACACATCTACATGAGAATATTCAGTTATAGTAATAGCGCCACCTACTGGTAACAGGAAGTGTCATGTTTAACACGTTGATGCCATTCTAGCAACATGTTAAAAATGCCATTGACTTCTAAACATGCTAGAAACATGTTAAAACATGCTAGCAATACTTAGCTAAGTGCTAAAGCATGCTAATTCAATGAAACAGGATGTTGTTGTTACTCAAGAAGGCAATGTCCAATCTGCGCCAAACTTCACACTTTTAATAAACGTTCTATCCTGAACACATGACCATGCTCATATTCAGTTACAGTCATAGTGCCACCTGCTGGCAACAGGAAGTGACATGTTAAACACTGTTGTGGACATATAAAAACATATAAAAAAGTGCCAGCAAGTGCTAAACATGCTAACAACATACTAGAAACATGCTAAAACATGCTAGCAAACACTTAGCTAAGTGCTAAAGCATGCAAATGCTGCAATTAAATAGGAATTTGCTGTAACACAGGCATGGAATGTCCAATCTGCCCCAAATTTCACACGTTTGATAAGAGTCATGGCCTGAACACATCTACATGAGAATATTCAGTTATAGTAATAGCGCCACCTGCTGTCAACAGGAAGTGACATGTTTAACACTGTTGTGGTCTCCTAATAACATATAAAAAAGAGCCAGCAAGTGCTAAACAGGTTAGCAACATACTAGAAACATGCTAGCAAACACTTAGTTAAGTGCTAAAGCATGCTATTACTGCAATTAAATAGGAATTTGCTGTAACTCAGGCATGGAATGTCCAATCTGCCCTAAACTTCACACGTTTGATAAGAATCATGGCCTGAACACATGTCTATGCTCAAATTCAGTTATAGTAATAGCGCCACCTACTGGCAACAGGAAGTGACATGTTTAACACGTTGATGCCGTTCTAGCAACATGTTAAAAATGCCATTGAGTTCTAAACATGCTAGAAACATATTAAAACATGCTAGCAATACTTAGCTAAGTGCTAAAGCATGCTAATTCAATGAAACAGGACTTTGTTGTTACTCAAGAAGGCAATGTACAATCTACCCCAAACTTCACATGTTTGATAAGAGTTATCTCTTGAACACATGTCCATGCTCATATTTAGTTATAGTCATAGCGCCACCTGCTGGCAACAGGAAGTGACGTTTAACACTGTTCTTGACTCCTAATAACATATAAAAAAATGCCAGTAGATGCTAAACATCCTACCAACATACTAGAGACATAATAAAACATACTAGCAAACACTTAGCTAAGTGCTAAAGAATGATATTACTGCAATTAAATATGAATTTGCTGTAACTCAGGCATGGAATGTCCAATCTGCCCCAAACTTCACACTTTTGATAAGCGTTCTGTCCTGAACACATGACCATGCTTATATTCAGTTACAGTAATAGCGCCACCTGCTGGCAACAGGAAGTGACATGTTTAACACTGTTATGGACTCCTAATAACATATAAAAAAGTGCCAGCAAGTGTTAAACATGCTAACAACATACTAGAAACATGCTAAAACATGCTAGCAAACTCTTAGCTAAGTGCTAAAGCATGCTATTATTGCAATTAAATAGGAATTTGCTGTAACTCAGGCATGGAATGTCCAATCTGCCCCAAACTTCACACTTTTGATAAGAGTCATGGCCTGAACACATCTACATGAGAATGTTCAGTTATAGTAATAGCGCCACCTACTGGCAACAGGAAGTGACATGTTTAACACGTTGATGCCGTTCTAGCAACATGTTAAAAATGCCATTGAGTTCTAAACATGCTAGAAACATATTAAAACATGCTAGTAATGCTTAGCTAAGTGCTAAAGAATGCTAATTCAATGAAACATGACTTTGTTGTTACTCAAGAAGGCAATGTCCAATTTGCACCAAACTTCACAAGTTTGATAAGAGTTCTGTCCTGAACACACATCCATGCTCATATTCAGTTATAGTCATAACGCCACCTACTGGCAACAGAAACTGACATGGTTAACACAGTAATGCAGTACTAACCACATAATTATTGTGTACTAAGCATGCTAGAAACAGACTAAACATGCTAGCAACACTTAGCTGAGTCATGAAGCATGCTATTATCACCATTATACAAAACATTTTGTAACTGACTTTGACATACTCTTACTATATATACCTCCTTAAATGTACATTTCCCAACCATGCTCTGTCTTCCTAAAGCCACCGAGTGTTGATGGCACGGGTGCGAGGGCCCTTTCATCGCTGCTTGCAGCTTTAATTAGGGCCCGAGCACCGATGGTGTGAGGACCCTCTTGGAATTGCTCTGTTTATTATTATTAGGGCCCGAGCACCGATGGTGAGAGGACCCTATTGTTTTTGCTCCGTTTATTATTATTCTTCTTCTCCAAAGTGAATCGCTTTTTAGAGGGCCTAAACATGCTCGAAAACTCA
The DNA here is from genome assembly GCF_949319135.1 of Squalius cephalus. Taxonomy (NCBI): domain Eukaryota; kingdom Metazoa; phylum Chordata; class Actinopteri; order Cypriniformes; family Leuciscidae; genus Squalius; species Squalius cephalus. The sequence continues at coordinate 28,346,742 of NC_137136.1, read as the reverse complement.
TGAAACTTTGCACACGCTTCAGAAGTGGTGAAAATTTACGTGTGATATGGTTTTCAGAATTGTGGGGGGCAAATTCGGTAAATTATTGCCCCCACATTTTGCCCCGGCTCCTGGTTTCACGTACAGGTATGAAATTTGGTACATACATGTAATGACCCAATACCTACAGAAAAGTCTCTTGGAGCATAGCCCTAAACACAACAGGAAGTGAGCTATTTTGAACTTCCTCCTGGATTTTGGGCATTTTTCGTAATTTCCTGATGTTGTACTTTAACGAACTCCTCCTACAGATTTGATCTGATACTCTTCAAATTTGGTGAGTGTAATCTTAAGGCCTTTGTGACGTTAAATTGCGAAGATCTAGAGTTTTCGTCGAAGGGTGTGCCCTCGGCGGCCTGACAAACATCTATCTATAAATTACAGGAACGTCTGTCTGTCTGTCTGTCTGTGTGTGTGTGTGTCTGTTCCTCGCATATCTCTCGAACCGTTAGTCCGATTGATTTCAAACTCGACAGGTGTCTTGCCACGGGCACGAGTAAGTGCAGTGCCAAGTTTGACATTGTTTGGATGAGAAATGCAAAAGATATCGTTAAATATATCATTTTTAGAAGGTTGTGGTTTAAAAATAAACATTCTGACATTAGAGAGTTGTATCGGTCAAAGAAGCCCCAAGAAGGCTGTGGTTTAAAAATAAACATTCTGACATAAACACTCAGTCAGCTACACTGTTTACTTCTGAATATTATAGTTTGGTTCCCGAACGTGATAAATCCATCTATCTATAAATTACAGAAACGTCCGTCTGTCTGTCTGTGTGTTATTCGCATATCTCTCGAATGTGAGATAACCACTAAATGTGTGAAAACCACTATTTTCTGTTTCAAACTTTCACATAGCATCTTTAGGTTATAACAACATTGAAAATCAAAATCTGGATTTGAATTTTTTAAGATTTATTATAAAAACGGATTATTTTTTCCCAAAAATGCAATAAATTCATGACTTTTTTTTTTTTTTTTTAAATGCTATTAATCCATTGAATCAATATAAAGTTATTTTTGATCATATTGCCATCGCAAGAAATATCTCCTGAACTTTTTTGACGGCGATCAGCTCACAAAAACTGATTTTGCACGGGCACTTTGCACTGCTCCCTGAATCGAGGTGCTTATTCATTTGTGGATGTAAACTGAATCTGTAAGTCAGCTATGCTGTTAGTGTTTACTTCTGAATATTATATTTCATTCTGGTGCGCTTAACGTTGTCGCTACTGTGTAATAGTAGCCTATGCTATTCACCAACTAAACATATCCTATTCAATGCGTTCACAGTCTCTTTCACGGGCATCATTTGTAGTTGCCTATTCACAAACTGTTTGCTCAAGCATAGCGTTTTCTCGGAGTTCACTGTGTGCTTTTTACCATGCACAAATAAAAATGTCACTGAACTTTTGCTGTGTAATTGTAACAATAAGCACACACCAAACCAACAATTACTAAAAACACACACAAAAACTGATTTTGCACGGGCATTTTTTGCACTAGTTCACCCAATTTCGGCCTTTTGGTGATATATGCATGATCAGATAAGTTCAATATTAATGTTGCTTGCAGTTCTGATGTTGCTAGGCAACCACAGACAGCCTGCAGTAACTCAGGCATACAATTTTCAATCTGCCACAAACTTCACATGTTTGATAAGAGTCCTGTCCTGAACACATGCCAATGCTCATTATGATTATAGCAATAGCACCACCTGCTGGTAGCAGGAAGTGTGGCAAATACAAAACGTGCTCGAAAAATCATGAAACTTTGCACACGCTTCAGAAGTGGTGACAATTTACGTGTGATGTGGTTTTAAAAATTGGGTGGGGCAAAATGGCTTACTTATTGCCCCTACATTTTGCCCCGGCTCGACGTTTCACGTACAGGTATGAAATTTGGTACACACATGTAAAGACCCAATACCTACAAAAAAGTCTCTTGGAGCATAGCCCTAAACACAACAGGAAGTCAGTTATTTTGAACTTCCTGTCAGATTTTGGGCAGTTTTTGCCATTTCCTGATGTTGTACTTTAACAAACTCCTACAGTTTTGATCTGATCCTCTTCAAATTTGGTGAGTGTAATCTTAAGGCCTTTCCTAAAGGTGCCGGGTGGCGGTGGCAGGGGTGCGAGGGCCCTTTTCATCGCTGCTTGCAGCTTTAATTATTATTATTCTTCTCCGCATTGAATTGCATTTTTGAGGGCCTAAACATGCGCGAAAACTCACGAAACTTTGCACACGCGTCAGAACTGGCGAAAATTTACATCTGATATAGGTTTCAGAATTGGACGGGGCAAAATGGCTCGATAGCGCCACCTATAAAAGTTCAACGGAGTGCGCCTCCCGCAACGTTCCACGTACGTGCACGAAATTCGGTACATACGTGTAATGACCTAATACCTACAAAAAAGTCTCTTGGAGCATAGCCCTAAACACAACAGGAAGTCAGCCATTTTGAACTTCCTCTCAGATTTTTGTGCAGTTTTTGCCATTTTCAGGCCTCGTACTTTAACGAACTCCTCCTACAGTTTTAATCTGATCATCTTCAAATTTGGTGAGTGTAATCTTAAGGCCTTTGCGACGTTAAATTGCGAAGATCTTGAGTTTTCGTCGAAGGGCGGGTCCTCGGCGGCCTTACAAATTTCGATGTTTCGCCATGAAACAGGAAGTTGCTGTAACTCAGGCATGGAATGTCCAATCTCCCCCAAACTTCACACGTTTGATAAGAGTTCTGTCCTGAACACATGGCCATGCTCATATTCAGTTATAGTCATAGCGCCACCTGCTGGCAACAGGAAGTGACATGTTTAACACTGTTATGGACTCCTAATAACATATAAAAAAGTGCCAGCAAGTGCGAAACATGCTAACAACATACTAGAAGCATGCTAAAACATGCTAGCAAACTCTTAGCTAAGTGCTAAAGCATGCTATTATTGCAATTAAATAGGAATTTGCTGTAACTCAGGCATGGAATGTCCAATCTGCCCCAAACTTCACACTTTTGATAAGCGTTCTGTCCTGAACACATCTACATGATAATATTCAGTTATAGTAATAGCGCCACCTACTGGCAACAGGAAGTGTCATGTTTAACACGTTGATGCCATTCTAGCAACATGTTAAAAATGCCATTGAGGTCTAAACATGCTAGAAACATGTTAAAACATGCTAGCAATACTTAGCTAAGTGCTAAAGCATGCTAATTCAATGAAACAGGATGTTGTTGTTACTCAAGAAGGCAATGTCCAATATGCGCCAAACTTCACACTTTTAATAAACGTTCTGTCCTGAACACATGACCATGCTCATATTCAGTTACAGTCATAGTGCCACCTGCTGGCAACAGGAAGTGACATGTTAAACACTGTTGTGGACATATAAAAACATATAAAAAAAGTGCCAGCAAGTGCTAAACATGCTAACAACATACTAGAAACATGCTAAAACATGCTAGCAAACACTTAGCTAAGTGCTAAAGCATGCTATTGCTGCAATTAAATAGGAATTTGCTGTAACACAGGCATGGAATGTCCAATCTGCCCCAAACTTCACACGTTTGATAAGAGTCATGGCCTGAACACATCTACATGAGAATATTCAGTTATAGTAATAGCGCCACCTGCTGTCAACAGGAAGTGACATGTTTAACACTGTTGTGGTCTCCTAATAACATATATAAAAGAGCCAGCAAGTGCTAAACAGGTTAGCAACATACTAGAAACATGCTAGCAAACACTTAGCTAAGTGATAAAGCATGCTATTACTGCAATTAAATAGGAATTTGCTGTAACTCAGGCATGGAACGTCCAATCTGCCCCAAACTTCACATGTTTGATAAGAATCATGGCCTGAACGCATGCCTATGCTCAAATTCAGTTATAGTAATAGCGCCACCTACTGGCAACAGGAAGTGACATGTTTAACACGTTGATGCCGTTCTAGCAACATGTTAAAAATGCCATTGAGTTCTAAACATGCTAGAAACATATTAAAACATGCTAGCAATACTTAGCTAAGTGCTAAAGCATGCTAATTCAATGAAACAGGACTTTGTTGTTACTCAAGAAGGCAATGTACAATCTACCCCAAACGTCACACGTTTGATAAGAGTTATCTCTTGAACACATGTCCATGCTCATATTTAGTTATAGTCATAGCGCCACCTGCTGGCAACAGGAAGTGACGTTTAACACTGTTCTTGACTCCTAATAACATATAAAAAAATGCCAGTAGGTGCTAAACATCCTACCAACATACTAGAGACATGCTAAAACATAATAGCAAACACTTAGCTAAGTGCTAAAGAATGATATTACTGCAATTAAATATGAATTTGCTGTAACTCAGGCATGGAATGTCCAATCTGCCCCAAACTTCACACTTTTGATAAGCGTTCTGTCCTGAACACATGACCATGCTTATATTCAGTTACAGTCATAGCGCCACCTGCTGGCAACAGGAAGTGACATGTTTAACACTGTTGTGGACTCCTAATAACATATAAAAAAGTGCCAGCAAGTGTTAAACATGCTAACAACATACTAGAAACATGCTAAAACATGCTAGCAAACTCTTAGCCAAGTGCTAAAGCATGCTATTATTGCAATTAAATAGGAATTTGCTGTAACTCAGGCATGGAATGTCCAATCTGCCCCAAACTTCACACTTTTGATAAGAGTCATGGCCTGAACACATCTACATGAGAATGTTCAGTTATAGTAATAGCGCCACCAACTGGCAACAGGAAGTGACATGTTTAACACGTTGATGCCGTTCTAGCAACATGTTAAAACATGCTAACAATGCTTAGCTAAGTTCTAAAGAATGCTAATTCAATGAAACATGACTTTGTTGTTACTCAAGAAGGCAATGTCCAATTTGCACCAAACTTCACATGTTTGATAAGAGTTCTGTCCTGAACACACATCCATGCTCATATTCAGTTATAGTCATAACGCCACCTACTGGCAACAGAAACTGACATGGTTAACACAGTAATGCAGTACTAACCACATAATTATTGTGTACTAAGCATGCTAGAAACAGACTGAACATGCTAGCAACACTTAGCTGAGTCATGAAGCATGCTATTATCACCATTATACAAAACATTTTGTAACTGACTTTGACATACTCTTACTATATATACCTCCTTAAATGTACATTTCCCAACCATGCTCTGCCTTCCTAAAGCCACCGAGTGTTGATGGCACGGGTGCGAGGGCCCTTTCATCGCTGCTTGCAGCTTTAATTATTATTATTATTCTTCTCCGCATTGAATTGCATTTTTGAGGGCCTAAACATGCTCGAAAACTCACGAAACTTTGCACACGCGTCAGAACTGGCGAAAATTTACATCTGATATAGGTTTCAGAATTGGACGGGGCAAAATGGCTCGATAGCGCCACCTATAAAAGTTCAACGGAGTGCGCCTCCCGCAACGTTCCACGTACGTGCACGAAATTCGGTACATACATGTAATGACCTAATACCTACAAAAAAGTCTCTTGGAGCATAGCCCTAAACACAACAGGAAGTCAGCCATTTTCAACTTCCTCTCAGATTTTTGTGCAGTTTTTGCCATTTTCAGGCCTCGTACTTTAACGAACTCCTCCTACAGTTTTAATCTGATCATCTTCAAATTTGGTGAGTGTAATCTTAAGGCCTTTGCGACGTTAAATTGCGAAGATCTTGAGTTTTCGTCAAAGGGCAGGTCCTCGGCGGCCTGACAAATTTCGATGTTTCGCCATGAAACAGGAAGTTGCTGTAACTCAGGCATGGAATGTCCAATCTGCCCCAAACTTCACACTTTTGATAAGCGTTCTGTCCTGAACACATGACCATGCTCATATTCAGTTACAGTCATAGCGCCACCTGCTGGCAACAGGAAGTGACATGTTTAACACTGTTATGGACTCCTAATAACATATAAAAAAGTGCCAGCAAGTGCTAAACATGCTAACAACATACTAGAAGCATGCTAAAACATGCTAGCAAACACTTAGCTAAGTGCTAAAGCATGCTATTATTGCAATTAAATAGGAATTTGCTGTAACTCAGGCATGGAATGTCCAATCTGCCCCAAACTTCACACGTTTGATAAGCGTTCTGTCCTGAACATATCTACATGAGAATATTCAGTTATAGTTATAGCGCCACCTACTGGTAACAGGAAGTGTCATGTTTAACACGTTGATGCCATTCTAGCAACATGTTAAAAATGCCATTTACTTCTAAACATGCTAGAAACATGTTAAAACATGCTAGCAATACTTAGCTAAGTGCTAAAGCATGCTAATTCAATGAAACAGGATGTTGTTGTTACTCAAGAAGGCAATGTCCAATCTGCGCCAAACTTCACACTTTTAATAAGCGTTCTGTCCTGAACACATGACCATGCTCATATTCAGTTACAGTCATAGTGCCACCTGCTGGCAACAGGAAGTGACATGTTAAACACTGTTGTGGACATATAAAAACATATAAAAAAGTGCCAGCAAGTGCTAAACATGCTAACAACATACGAGAAACATGCTAAAACATGCTAGCAAACACTTAGCTAAGTGCTAAAGCATGCTATTGCTGCAATTAAATAGGAATTTGCTGTAACACAGGCATAGAATGTCCAATCTGCCCCAAACTTCACACGTTTGATAAGAGTCATGGCCTGAACACATCTACATGAGAATATTCAGTTATAGTAATAGCGCCACCTGCTGTCAACAGGAAGTGACATGTTTAACACTGTTGTGGTCTCCTAATAACATATAAAAAAGAGCCAGCAAGTGCTAAACAGGTAAGCAACATACTAGAAACATGCTAGCAAACACTTAGCTAAGTGCTAAAGCATGCTATCACTGCAATTAAATAGGAATTTGCTGTAACCCAGGCATGGAATGTCCAATCTGCCCCAAACTTCACACGTTTGATAAGAATCATGGCCTGAACACATGTCTATGCTCAAATTCAGTTATAGTAATAGCGCCACCTACTGGCAACAGGAAGTGACATGTTTAACACGTTGATGCCGTTCTAGCAACATGTTAAAAATGCCATTGAGTTCTAAACATGCTAGAAACATATTAAAACATGCTAGCAATACTTAGCTAAGTGCTAAAGCATGCTAATTCAATGAAACAGGACTTTGTTGTTACTCAAGAAGGCAATGTACAATCTACCCCAAACTTCACACGTTTGATAAGAGTTATCTCTTGAACACATGAACATGCTCATATTCAGTTATAGTCATAGCGCCACCTGCTGGCAACAGGAAGTGACGTTTAACACTGTTCTTGACTCCTAATAACATATAAAAAAATGCCAGTAGGTGCTAAACATCCTACCAACATACTAGAGACATGCTAAAACATACTAGCAAACACTTAGCTAAGTGCTAAAGAATGATATTACTGCAATTAAATATGAATTTGCTGTAACTCAGGCATGGAATGTCCAATCTGCCCCAAACTTCACACTTTTGATAAGCGTTCTGTCCTGAACACATGACCATGCTTATATTCAGTTACAGTCATAGCGCCACCTGCTGGCAACAGGAAGTGACATGTTTAACACTGTTATGGACTCCTAATAACATATAAAAAAGATGCCAGCAAGTGTTAAACATGCTAACAACATACTAGAAACATGCTAAAACATGCTAGCAAACTCTTAGCCAAGTGCTAAAGCATGCTATTATTGCAATTAAATAGGAATTTGCTGTAACTCAGGCATGGAATGTCCAATCTGCCCCAAACTTCACACTTTTGATAAGAGTCATGGCCTGAATACATCTACATGAGAATGTTCATTTATAGTAATAGCGCCACCTACTGGCAACAGGAAGTGACATGTTTAACACGTTGATGCCGTTCTAGCAACATGTTAAAAATGCCATTGAGTTCTAAACATGCTAGAAACATGTTAAAACATGCTAACAATGCTTAGCTAAGTGCTAAAGAATGCTAATTCAATGAAACATGACTTTTTTGTTACTCAAGAAGGCAATTTCCAATTTGCACCAAACTTCACACGTTTGATAAGAGTTCTGTCCTGAACACATATCCATGCTCATATTCAGCTATAGTCATAACGCCACCTACTGGCAACAGAAACTGACATGGTTAACACAGTAATGCAGTACTAACCACATAATTATTGTGTACTAAGCATGCTAGAAACAGACTAAACATGCTAGCAACACTTAGCTGAGTCATGAAGCATGCTATTATCACCATTATACAAAACATTTTGTAACTGACTTTGACATACTCTTACTATATATACCTCCTTAAATGTACATTTCCCAACCATGCTCTGTCTTCCTAAAGCCACCGAGTGTTGATGGCACGGGTGCGAGGGCCCTTTCATCGCTGCTTGCAGCTTTAATTAGGGCCCGAGCACCGATGGTGTGAGGACCCTCTTGGAATTGCTCTGTTTATTATTAGGGCCCGAGCACCGATGGTGTGAGGACCCTCTTGGAATTGCTCTGTTTATTATTATTATTATTATTATTCTTCTCCGCATTTAATTGCATTTTTGAGGGCCTAAACATGCTCGAAAACTCACAAAACTTTGCACACGCATCAGAACTGGCGAAAATTTACATCTGATATAGGTTTCAGAATTGGACGGGGCAAAATGGCTCGATAGCGCCACCTATAAAATTTCAACGGAGTGCGCCTCCCGCAACGTTCCACGTACGTGCACGAAATTCGGTACATACATGTAATGACCTAATACCTACAAAAAAGTCTCTTGGAGCATAGCCCTAAACACAACAGGAAGTCAGCCATTTTGAACTTCCTCTCAGATTTTTGTGCAGTTTTTGCCATTTTCAGGCCTCGTACTTTAACGAACTCCTCCTACAGTTTTAATCTGATCATCTTCAAATTTGGTGAGTGTAATCTTAAGGCCTTTGCGACGTTAAATTGCGAAGATCTTGAGTTTTCGTCAAAGGGCGGGTCCTCGGCGGCCTGATAAATTTCGATGTTTCGCCATGAAACAGGAAGTTGTTGTAACTCAGGCATGGAATGTCCAATCTGCCCCAAACTTCACACGTTTGATAAGAGTTCTGTCCTGAACACATGACCATGCTCATATTCAGTTATAGTCATAGCGCCACCTGCTGGCAACAGGAAGTGACATGTTTAACACTGTTATGGACTCCTAATAACATATAAAAAAGTGCCAGCAAGTGCTAAACATGCTAACAACATACTAGAAGCATGCTAAAACATGCTAGCAAACTCTTAGCTAAGTGCTAAAGCATGCTATTATTGCAATTAAATAGGAATTTGCTGTAACTCAGGCATGGAATGTCCAATCTGCCCCAAACTTCACACTTTTGATAAGCGTTCTGTACTGAACACATCTACATGAGAATATTCAGTTATAGTAATAGCGCCACCTACTGGTAACAGGAAGTGTCATGTTTAACACGTTGATGCCATTCTAGCAACATGTTAAAAATGCCATTGACTTCTAAACATGCTAGAAACATGTTAAAACATGCTAGCAATACTTAGCTAAGTGCTAAAGCATGCTAATTCAATGAAACAGGATGTTGTTGTTACTCAAGAAGGCAATGTCCAATCTGCGCCAAACTTCACACTTTTAATAAACGTTCTATCCTGAACACATGACCATGCTCATATTCAGTTACAGTCATAGTGCCACCTGCTGGCAACAGGAAGTGACATGTTAAACACTGTTGTGGACATATAAAAACATATAAAAAAGTGCCAGCAAGTGCTAAACATGCTAACAACATACTAGAAACATGCTAAAACATGCTAGCAAACACTTAGCTAAGTGCTAAAGCATGCAAATGCTGCAATTAAATAGGAATTTGCTGTAACACAGGCATGGAATGTCCAATCTGCCCCAAATTTCACACGTTTGATAAGAGTCATGGCCTGAACACATCTACATGAGAATATTCAGTTATAGTAATAGCGCCACCTGCTGTCAACAGGAAGTGACATGTTTAACACTGTTGTGGTCTCCTAATAACATATAAAAAAGAGCCAGCAAGTGCTAAACAGGTTAGCAACATACTAGAAACATGCTAGCAAACACTTAGTTAAGTGCTAAAGCATGCTATTACTGCAATTAAATAGGAATTTGCTGTAACTCAGGCATGGAATGTCCAATCTGCCCTAAACTTCACACGTTTGATAAGAATCATGGCCTGAACACATGTCTATGCTCAAATTCAGTTATAGTAATAGCGCCACCTACTGGCAACAGGAAGTGACATGTTTAACACGTTGATGCCGTTCTAGCAACATGTTAAAAATGCCATTGAGTTCTAAACATGCTAGAAACATATTAAAACATGCTAGCAATACTTAGCTAAGTGCTAAAGCATGCTAATTCAATGAAACAGGACTTTGTTGTTACTCAAGAAGGCAATGTACAATCTACCCCAAACTTCACATGTTTGATAAGAGTTATCTCTTGAACACATGTCCATGCTCATATTTAGTTATAGTCATAGCGCCACCTGCTGGCAACAGGAAGTGACGTTTAACACTGTTCTTGACTCCTAATAACATATAAAAAAATGCCAGTAGATGCTAAACATCCTACCAACATACTAGAGACATAATAAAACATACTAGCAAACACTTAGCTAAGTGCTAAAGAATGATATTACTGCAATTAAATATGAATTTGCTGTAACTCAGGCATGGAATGTCCAATCTGCCCCAAACTTCACACTTTTGATAAGCGTTCTGTCCTGAACACATGACCATGCTTATATTCAGTTACAGTAATAGCACCACCTGCTGGCAACAGGAAGTGACATGTTTAACACTGTTATGGACTCCTAATAACATATAAAAAAGTGCCAGCAAGTGTTAAACATGCTAACAACATACTAGAAACATGCTAAAACATGCTAGCAAACTCTTAGCTAAGTGCTAAAGCATGCTATTATTGCAATTAAATAGGAATTTGCTGTAACTCAGGCATGGAATGTCCAATCTGCCCCAAACTTCACACTTTTGATAAGAGTCATGGCCTGAACACATCTACATGAGAATGTTCAGTTATAGTAATAGCGCCACCTACTGGCAACAGGAAGTGACATGTTTAACACGTTGATGCCGTTCTAGCAACATGTTAAAAATGCCATTGAGTTCTAAACATGCTAGAAACATATTAAAACATGCTAGTAATGCTTAGCTAAGTGCTAAAGAATGCTAATTCAATGAAACATGACTTTGTTGTTACTCAAGAAGGCAATGTCCAATTTGCACCAAACTTCACAAGTTTGATAAGAGTTCTGTCCTGAACACACATCCATGCTCATATTCAGTTATAGTCATAACGCCACCTACTGGCAACAGAAACTGACATGGTTAACACAGTAATGCAGTACTAACCACATAATTATTGTGTACTAAGCATGCTAGAAACAGACTAAACATGCTAGCAACACTTAGCTGAGTCATGAAGCATGCTATTATCACCATTATACAAAACATTTTGTAACTGACTTTGACATACTCTTACTATATATACCTCCTTAAATGTACATTTCCCAACCATGCTCTGTCTTCCTAAAGCCACCGAGTGTTGATGGCACGGGTGCGAGGGCCCTTTCATCGCTGCTTGCAGCTTTAATTATTATTATTATTCTTCTCCGCATTGAATTGCATTTTTGAGGGCCTAAACATGCGCGAAAACTCACGAAACTTTGCACACGCGTCAGAACTGGCGAAAATTTACATCTGATATAGGTTTCAGAATTGGACGGGGCAAAATGGCTCGATAGCGCCACCTATAAAAGTTCAACGGAGTGCGCCTCCTGCAACGTTCCACGTACGTGCACGAAATTCGGTACATACGTGTAATGACCTAATACCTACAAAAAAGTCTCTTGGAGCATAGCCCTAAACACAACAGGAAGTCAGCCATTTTGAACTTCCTCTCAGATTTTTGTGCAGTTTTTGCCATTTTCAGGCCTCGTACTTTAACGAACTCCTCCTACAGTTTTAATCTGATCATCTTCAAATTTGGTGAGTGTAATCTTAAGGCCTTTGCGACGTTAAATTGCGAAGATCTTGAGTTTTCGTCGAAGGGCGGGTCCTCGGCGGCCTTACAAATTTCGATGTTTCGCCATGAAACAGGAAGTTGCTGTAACTCAGGCATGGAATGTCCAATCTCCCCCAAACTTCACACGTTTGATAAGAGTTCTGTCCTGAACACATGGCCATGCTCATATTCAGTTATAGTCATAGCGCCACCTGCTGGCAACAGGAAGTGACATGTTTAACACTGTTATGGACTCCTAATAACATATAAAAAAGTGCCAGCAAGTGCGAAACATGCTAACAACATACTAGAAGCATGCTAAAACATGCTAGCAAACTCTTAGCTAAGTGCTAAAGCATGCTATTATTGCAATTAAATAGGAATTTGCTGTAACTCAGGCATGGAATGTCCAATCTGCCCCAAACTTCACACTTTTGATAAGCGTTCTGTCCTGAACACATCTACATGATAATATTCAGTTATAGTAATAGCGCCACCTACTGGCAACAGGAAGTGTCATGTTTAACACGTTGATGCCATTCTAGCAACATGTTAAAAATGCCATTGAGGTCTAAACATGCTAGAAACATGTTAAAACATGCTAGCAATACTTAGCTAAGTGCTAAAGCATGCTAATTCAATGAAACAGGATGTTGTTGTTACTCAAGAAGGCAATGTCCAATATGCGCCAAACTTCACACTTTTAATAAACGTTCTGTCCTGAACACATGACCATGCTCATATTCAGTTACAGTCATAGTGCCACCTGCTGGCAACAGGAAGTGACATGTTAAACACTGTTGTGGACATATAAAAACATATAAAAAAAGTGCCAGCAAGTGCTAAACATGCTAACAACATACTAGAAACATGCTAAAACATGCTAGCAAACACTTAGCTAAGTGCTAAAGCATGCTATTGCTGCAATTAAATAGGAATTTGCTGTAACACAGGCATGGAATGTCCAATCTGCCCCAAACTTCACACGTTTGATAAGAGTCATGGCCTGAACACATCTACATGAGAATATTCAGTTATAGTAATAGCGCCACCTGCTGTCAACATGAAGTGACATGTTTAACACTGTTGTGGTCTCCTAATAACATATATAAAAGAGCCAGCAAGTGCTAAACAGGTTAGCAACATACTAGAAACATGCTAGCAAACACTTAGCTAAGTGATAAAGCATGCTATTACTGCAATTAAATAGGAATTTGCTGTAACTCAGGCATGGAACGTCCAATCTGCCCCAAACTTCACATGTTTGATAAGAATCATGGCCTGAACGCATGCCTATGCTCAAATTCAGTTATAGTAATAGCGCCACCTACTGGCAACAGGAAGTGACATGTTTAACACGTTGATGCCGTTCTAGCAACATGTTAAAAATGCCATTGAGTTCTAAACATGCTAGAAACATATTAAAACATGCTAGCAATACTTAGCTAAGTTCTAAAGCATGCTAATTCAATGAAACAGGACTTTGTTGTTACTCAAGAAGGCAATGTACAATCTACCCCAAACGTCACACGTTTGATAAGAGTTATCTCTTGAACACATGTCCATGCTCATATTTAGTTATAGTCATAGCGCCACCTGCTGGCAACAGGAAGTGACGTTTAACACTGTTCTTGACTCCTAATAACATATAAAAAAATGCCAGTAGGTGCTAAACATCCTACCAACATACTAGAGACATGCTAAAACATAATAGCAAACACTTAGCTAAGTGCTAAAGAATGATATTACTGCAATTAAATATGAATTTGCTGTAACTCAGGCATGGAATGTCCAATCTGCCCCAAACTTCACACTTTTGATAAGCGTTCTGTCCTGAACACATGACCATGCTTATATTCAGTTACAGTCATAGCGCCACCTGCTGGCAACAGGAAGTGACATGTTTAACACTGTTGTGGACTCCTAATAACATATAAAAAAGTGCCAGCAAGTGTTAAACATGCTAACAACATACTAGAAACATGCTAAAACATGCTAGCAAACTCTTAGCCAAGTGCTAAAGCATGCTATTATTGCAATTAAATAGGAATTTGCTGTAACTCAGGCATGGAATGTCCAATCTGCCCCAAACTTCACACTTTTGATAAGAGTCATGGCCTGAACACATCTACATGAGAATGTTCAGTTATAGTAATAGCGCCACCAACTGGCAACAGGAAGTGACATGTTTAACACGTTGATGCCGTTCTAGCAACATGTTAAAACATGCTAACAATGCTTAGCTAAGTTCTAAAGAATGCTAATTCAATGAAACATGACTTTGTTGTTACTCAAGAAGGCAATGTCCAATTTGCACCAAACTTCACATGTTTGATAAGAGTTCTGTCCTGAACACACATCCATGCTCATATTCAGTTATAGTCATAACGCCACCTACTGGCAACAGAAACTGACATGGTTAACACAGTAATGCAGTACTAACCACATAATTATTGTGTACTAAGCATGCTAGAAACAGACTGAACATGCTAGCAACACTTAGCTGAGTCATGAAGCATGCTATTATCACCATTATACAAAACATTTTGTAACTGACTTTGACATACTCTTACTATATATACCTCCTTAAATGTACATTTCCCAACCATGCTCTGCCTTCCTAAAGCCACCGAGTGTTGATGGCACGGGTGCGAGGGCCCTTTCATCGCTGCTTGCAGCTTTAATTAGGGCCCGAGCACCGATGGTGTGAGGACCCTCTTGGAATTGCTCTGTTTATTATTATTATTATTATTCTTCTCCGCATTTAATTGCATTTTTGAGGGCCTAAACATGCTCGAAAACTCACAAAACTTTGCACACGCGTCAGAACTGGCGAAAATTTACATCTGATATAGGTTTCAAAATTGGACGGGGCAAAATGGCTCGATAGCGCCACCTATAAAAGTTCAACGGAGTGCGCCTCCTGCAACGTTCCACGTACGTGCACGAAATTCGGTACATACATGTAATGACCTAATACCTACAAAAAAGTCTCTTGGAGCATAGCCCTAAACACAACAGGAAGTCAGCCATTTTGAACTTCCTCTCTGATTTTTGTGCAGTTTTTGCCATTTTCAGGCCTCGTACTTTAACGAACTCCTCCTAGAGTTTTAATCTGATCATCTTCAAATTTGGTGAGTGTAATCTTAAGGCCTTTGCGACGTTAAATTGCGAAGATCTTGAGTTTTCGTCGAAGGGCGGGTCCTCGGCGGCCTGACAAATTTCGATGTTTCGCCATGAAACAGGAAGTTGCTGTAACTCAGGCATGGAATGTCCAATCTGCCCCAAACTTCACACTTTTGATAAGCGTTCTGTCCTGAACACATGGCCATGCTCATATTCAGTTATAGTCATAGCGCCACCTGCTGGCAACAGGAAGTGACATGTTTAACACTGTTATGGACTCCTAATAACATATAAAAAAGTGCCAGCAAGTGCTAAACATGCTAACAACATACTAGAAGCATGCTAAAACATGCTAGCAAACTCTTAGCTAAGTGCTAAAGCATGCTATTATTGCAAATAAATAGGAATTTGCTGTAACTCAGGCATGGAATGTCCAATCTGCCCCAAACTTCACACGTTTGATAAGAGTCATGGCCTGAACACATCTACATGAGAATATTCAGTTATAGTAATAGCGCCACCTGCTGTCAACAGGAAGTGACATGTTTAACACTGTTGTGGTCTCCTAATAACATATAAAAAAGAGCCAGCAAGTGCTAAACAGGTTAGCAACATACTAGAAACATGCTAGCAAACACTTAGCTAAGTGCTAAAGCATGCTATTACTGCAATTAAATTGGAATTTGCTGTAACTCAGGCATGGAATGTCCAATCTGCCCCAAACTTCACACGTTTGTTAAGAATCATGGCCTGAACACATGTCTATGCTCAAATTCAGTTATAGTAATAGCGCCACCTACTGGCAACAGGAAGTGACATGTTTAACACGTTGATGCCGTTCTAGCAACATGTTAAAAATGCCATTGAGTTCTAAACATGCTAGAAACATATTAAAACATACTAGCAATACTAAGCTAAGTGCTAAAGCATGCTAATTCAATGAAACAGGACTTTGTTGTTACTCAAGAAGGCAATGTACAATCTACCCCAAACTTCACACGTTAGATAAGAGTTATCTCTTGAACACATGTCCATGCTCATATTTAGTTATAGTCATAGCGCCACCTGCTGGCAACAGGAAGTGACGTTTACACTGTTCTTGACTCCTAATAACATATAAAAAAATGCCAGTAGGTGCTAAACATCCTACCAACATACTAGAGACATGCTAAAACATACTAGCAAACACTTAGCTAAGTGCTAAAGAATGATATTACTGCAATTAAATATGAATTTGCTGTAACTCAGGCATGGAATGTCCAATCTGCCCCAAACTTCACACTTTTGATAAGCGTTCTGTCCTGAACACATGACCATGCTTATATTCAGTTACATTCATAGCGCCACCTGCTGGCAACAGGAAGTGACATGTTTAACACTGTTATGGACTCCTAATAACATATAAAAAAGTGCCAGCAAGTGTTAAACATGTTAACAACATACTAGAAACATGCTAAAACATGCTAGCAGACTCTTAGCTAAGTGCTAAAGCATGCTATTATTGCAATTAAATAGGAATTTGCTGTAACTCAGGCATGGAATGTCCAATCTGCCCCAAACTTCACACTTTTGATAAGAGTCATGGCCTGAACACATCTACATGAGAATGTTCAGTTATAGTAATAGCGCCACCTACTGGCAACAGGAAGTGACATGTTTAACACGTTGATGCCGTTCTAGCAACATGTTAAAAATGCCATTGAGTTCTAAACATGCTAGAAACATGTTAAAACATGCTAACAATGCTTAGCTAAGTGCTAAAGAATGCTAATTCAATGAAACATGACTTTGTTGTTACTCAAGAAGGCAATGTCCAATTTGCACCAAACTTGACACGTTTGATAAGAGTTCTGTCCTGAACACACATCCATGCTCATATTCAGTTATAGTCATAACGCCACCTACTGGCAACAGAAACTGACATGGTTAACACAGTAATGCAGTACTAACCACATAATTATTGTGTACTGAGCATGCTAGAAACATACTAAACATGCTAGCAACACTTAGCTGAGTCATGAAGCATGCTATTATCACCATTATACAAAACATTTTGTAACTGACTTTGACATACTCTTACTATATATACCTCCTTAAATGTACATTTCCCAACCATGCTCTGTCTTCCTAAAGCCACCAAGTGTTGATGGCACGGGTGCGAGGGCCCTTTCATCGCTGCTTGCAGCTTTAATTAGGGCCCGAGCACCGATGGTGTGAGGACCCTCTTGGAATTGCTCTGTTTATTAGGGCCCGAGCACCGATGGTGAGAGGACCCTATTGTTTTTGCTCCGTTTATTATTAGGGCCCGAGCACCGATGGTGAGAGGACCCTATTGTTTTTGCTCCGTTTATTATTATTCTTCTTCTCCAAAGTGAATCGCTTTTTAGAGGGCCTAAACATGCTCGAAAACTCATGAAACTTTGCACACGCTTCAGAAGTGGTGAAAATTTACGTGTGATATGGTTTTCAGAATTGGGGGGGGCAAATTCGGTAAATTATTGCCCCCACATTTTGCCCCGGCTCCTGGTTTCACGTACAGGTATGAAATTTGGTACATACATGTAATGACCCAATACCTACAGAAAAGTCTCTTGGAGCATAGCCCTAAACACAACAGGAAGTGAGCTATTTTGAACTTCCTCCTGGATTTTGGGCATTTTTCGTAATTTCCTGATGTTGTACTTTAACGAACTCCTCCTACAGATTTGATCTGATACTCTTCAAATTTGGTGAGTGTAATCTTAAGGCCTTTGTGACGTTAAATTGCGAAGATCTAGAGTTTTCGTCGAAGGGTGTGCCCTCGGCGGCCTGACAAACATCTATCTATAAATTACAGGAACGTCTGTCTGTCTGTCTGTCTGTGTGTGTGTGTGTCTGTTCCTCGCATATCTCTCGAACCGTTAGTCCGATTGATTTCAAACTCGACAGGTGTCTCGCCACGGGCACGAGTAAGTGCAGTGCCAAGTTTGACATTGTTTGGATGAGAAATGCAAAAGATATCGTTAAATATATCATTTTTAGAAGGTTGTGGTTTAAAAATAAACATTCTGACATTAGAGAGTTGTATCGGTCAAAGAAGCCCCAAGAAGGCTGTGGTTTAAAAATAAACATTCTGACATAAACACTCAGTCAGCTACACTGTTTACTTCTGAATATTATAGTTTGGTTCCCGAACGTGATAAATCCATCTATCTATAAATTACAGAAACGTCCGTCTGTCTGTCTGTGTGTTATTCGCATATCTCTCGAATGTGAGATAACCACTAAATGTGTGAAAACCACTATTTTCTGTTTCAAACTTTCACATAGAATCTTTAGGTTATAACAACATTGAAAATCAAAATCTGGATTTGAATTTTTTAAGATTTATTATAAAAACGGATTATTTTTTCCCAAAAATGCAATAAATTCATGACTTTTTTTTTTTTTTTCAAAATGCTATTAATCCATTGAATCAATATAAAGTTATTTTTGATCATATTGCCATCGCAAGAAATATCTCCTGAACTTTTTTGACGGCGATCAGCTCACAAAAACTGATTTTGCACGGGCACTTTGCACTGCTCCCTGAATCGAGGTGCTTATTCATTTGTGGATGTAAACTGAATCTGTATGTCAGCTATGCTGTTAGTGTTTACTTCTGAATATTATATTTCATTCTGGTGCGCTTAACGTTGTCGCTACTGTGTAATAATAGCCTATGCTATTCACCAACTAAACATATCCTATTCAATGCGTTCACAGTCTCTTTCACGGGCATCATTTGTAGTTGCCTATTCACAAACTGTTTGCTCAAGCATAGCGTTTTCTCGGAGTTCACTGTGTGCTTTTTACCATGCACAAATAAAAATGTCACTGAACTTTTGCTGTGTAATTGTAACAATGAGCACACACCAAACCAACAATTACTAAAAACACACACAAAAACTGATTTTGCACGGGCATTTTTTGCACTAGTTCACCCAATTTCGGCCTTTTGGTGATATATGCATGATCAGATAAGTTCAATATTAATGTTGCTTGCAGTTCTGATGTTGCTAGGCAACCACAGACAGCCTGCAGTAACTCAGGCATACAATTTTCAATCTGCCACAAACTTCACATGTTTGATAAGACTCCTGTCCTGAACACATGCCAATGCTCATTATGATTATAGCAATAGCACCACCTGCTGGTAGCAGGAAGTGTGGCAAATACAAAACGTGCTCGAAAAATCATGAAACTTTGCACACGCTTCAGAAGTGGTGACAATTTACGTGTGATGTGGTTTTAAAAATTGGGTGGGGCAAAATGGCTTACTTATTGCCCCTACATTTTGCCCCGGCTCGACGTTTCACGTACAGGTATGAAATTTGGTACACACATGTAAAGACCCAATACCTACAAAAAAGTCTCTTGGAGCATAGCCCTAAACACAACAGGAAGTCAGTTATTTTGAACTTCCTGTCAGATTTTGGGCAGTTTTTGCCATTTCCTGATGTTGTACTTTAACAAACTCCTCCTACAGTTTTGATCTGATCCTCTTCAAATTTGGTGAGTGTAATCTTAAGGCCTTTCCTAAAGGTGCCGGGTGGCGGTGGCAGGGGTGCGAGGGCCCTTTTCATCGCTGCTTGCAGCTTTAATTATTCTTCTTCTCCAAAGTGAATCGCTTTTTAGAGGGCCTAAACATGCTCGAAAACTCATGAAACTTTGCACACGCTTCAGAAGTGGTGAAAATTTACGTGTGATATGGTTTTCAGAATTGGGGGGGGCAAATTCGGTAAATTATTGCCCCCACATTTTGCCCCGGCTCCTGGTTTCACGTACAGGTATGAAATTTGGTACATACATGTAATGACCCAATACCTACAGAAAAGTCTCTTGGAGCATAGCCCTAAACACAACAGGAAGTGAGCTATTTTGAACTTCCTCCTGGATTTTGGGCATTTTTCGTAATTTCCTGATGTTGTACTTTAACGAACTCCTCCTACAGATTTGATCCGATACTCTTCAAATTTGGTGAGTGTAATCTTAAGGCCTTTGTGACGTTAAATTGCGAAGATCTAGAGTTTTCGTCGAAGGGTGTGCCCTCGGCGGCCTGACAAACATCTATCTATAAATTACAGGAACGTCTGTCTGTCTGTCTGTCTGTGTGTGTGTGTGTCTGTTCCTCGCATATCTCTCGAACCGTTAGTCCGATTGATTTCAAACTCGACAGGTGTCTCGCCACGGGCACGAGTAAGTGCAGTGCCAAGTTTGACATTGTTTGGATGAGAAATGCAAAAGATATCGTTAAATATATCATTTTTAGAAGGTTGTGGTTTAAAAATAAACATTCTGACATTAGAGAGTTGTATCGGTCAAAGAAGCCCCAAGAAGGCTGTGGTTTAAAAATAAACATTCTGACATAAACACTCAGTCAGCTACACTGTTTACTTCTGAATATTATAGTTTGGTTCCCGAACGTGATAAATCCATCTATCTATAAATTACAGAAACGTCCGTCTGTCTGTCTGTGTGTTATTCGCATATCTCTCGAATGTGAGATAACCACTAAATGTGTGAAAACCACTATTTTCTGTTTCAAACTTTCACATAGAATCTTTAGGTTATAACAACATTGAAAATCAAAATCTGGATTTGAATTTTTTAAGATTTATTATAAAAACGGATTATTTTTTCCCAAAAATGCAATAAATTCATGACTTTTTTTTTTTTTTTTCAAAATGCTATTAATCCATTGAATCAATATAAAGTTATTTTTGATCATATTGCCATCGCAAGAAATATCTCCTGAACTTTTTTGACGGCGATCAGCTCACAAAAACTGATTTTGCACGGGCACTTTGCACTGCTCCCTGAATCGAGGTGCTTATTCATTTGTGGATGTAAACTGAATCTGTATGTCAGCTATGCTGTTAGTGTTTACTTCTGAATATTATATTTCATTCTGGTGCGCTTAACGTTGTCGCTACTGTGTAATAATAGCCTATGCTATTCACCAACTAAACATATCCTATTCAATGCGTTCACAGTCTCTTTCACGGGCATCATTTGTAGTTGCCTATTCACAAACTGTTTGCTCAAGCATAGCGTTTTCTCGGAGTTCACTGTGTGCTTTTTACCATGCACAAATAAAAATGTCACTGAACTTTTGCTGTGTAATTGTAACAATGAGCACACACCAAACCAACAATTACTAAAAACACACACAAAAACTGATTTTGCACGGGCATTTTTTGCACTAGTTCACCCAATTTCGGCCTTTTGGTGATATATGCATGATCAGATAAGTTCAATATTAATGTTGCTTGCAGTTCTGATGTTGCTAGGCAACCACAGACAGCCTGCAGTAACTCAGGCATACAATTTTCAATCTGCCACAAACTTCACATGTTTGATAAGACTCCTGTCCTGAACACATGCCAATGCTCATTATGATTATAGCAATAGCACCACCTGCTGGTAGCAGGAAGTGTGGCAAATACAAAACGTGCTCGAAAAATCATGAAACTTTGCACACGCTTCAGAAGTGGTGACAATTTACGTGTGATGTGGTTTTAAAAATTGGGTGGGGCAAAATGGCTTACTTATTGCCCCTACATTTTGCCCCGGCTCGACGTTTCACGTACAGGTATGAAATTTGGTACACACATGTAAAGACCCAATACCTACAAAAAAGTCTCTTGGAGCATAGCCCTAAACACAACAGGAAGTCAGTTATTTTGAACTTCCTGTCAGATTTTGGGCAGTTTTTGCCATTTCCTGATGTTGTACTTTAACAAACTCCTCCTACAGTTTTGATCTGATCCTCTTCAAATTTGGTGAGTGTAATCTTAAGGCCTTTCCTAAAGGTGCCGGGTGGCGGTGGCAGGGGTGCGAGGGCCCTTTTCATCGCTGCTTGCAGCTTTAATTATTATTATTATTATTCTTCTCCGCATTGAATTGCATTTTTGAGGGCCTAAACATGCGCGAAAACTCACGAAACTTTGCACACGCGTCAGAACTGGCGAACATTTACATCTGATATAGGTTTCAGAATTGGACGGGGCAAAATGGCTCGATAGCGCCACCTATAAAAGTTCAACGGAGTGCGCCTCCCGCAACGTTCAACGTACGTGCACGAAATTCGGTACATACGTGTAATGACCTAATACCTACAAAAAAGTCTCTTGGAGCATAGCCCTAAACACAACAGGAAGTCAGCCATTTTGAACTTCCTCTCAGATTTTTGTGCAGTTTTTGCCATTTTCAGGCCTCGTACTTTAACGAACTCCTCCTACAGTTTTAATCTGATCATCTTCAAATTTGGTGAGTGTAATCTTAAGGCCTTTGCGACGTTAAATTGCGAAGATCTTGAGTTTTCGTCGAAGGGCGGGTCCTCGGCGGCCTTACAAATTTCGATGTTTCGCCATGAAACAGGAAGTTGCTGTAACTCAGGCATGGAATGTCCAATCTGCCCCAAACTTCACACGTTTGATAAGAGTTCTGTCCTGAACACATGGCCATGCTCATATTCAGTTATAGTCATAGCGCCACCTGCTGGCAACAGGAAGTGACATGTTTAACACTGTTATGGACTCCTAATAACATATAAAAAAGTGCCAGCAAGTGCTAAACATGCTAACAACATACTAGAAGCATGCTAAAACATGCTAGCAAACTCTTAGCTAAGTGCTAAAGCATGCTATTATTGCAATTAAATAGGAATTTGCTGTAACTCAGGCATGGAATGTCCAATCTGCCCCAAACTTCACACTTTTGATAAGCGTTCTGTCCTGAACACATCTACATGAGAATATTCAGTTATAGTAATAGCGCCACCTACTGGCAACAGGAAGTGTCATGTTTAACACGTTGATGCCATTCTAGCAACATGTTAAAAATGCCATTGAGGTCTAAACATGCTAGAAACATGTTAAAACATGCTAGCTAATGTTAAAACATGCTAGCAATACTTAGCTAAGTGGTAAAGCATGCTAATTCAATGAAACAGGATGTTGTTGTTACTCAAGAAGGCAATGTCCAATATGCGCCAAACTTCACACTTTTAATAAACGTTCTGTCCTGAACACATGACCATGCTCATATTCAGTTACAGTCATAGTGCCACCTGCTGGCAACAGGAAGTGACATGTTAAACACTGTTGTGGACATATAAAAACATAAAAAAAGTGCCAGCAAGTGCTAAACATGCTAACAACATACTAGAAACATGCTAAAACATGCTAACAAACACTTAGCTAAGTGCTAAAGCATGCTATTGCTGCAATTAAATAGGAATTTGCTGTAACACAGGCATGGAATGTCCAATCTGCCCCAAACTTCACACGTTTGATAAGAGTCATGGCCTGAACACATCTACATGAGAATATTCAGTTATAGTAATAGCGCCACCTGCTGTCAACAGGAAGTGACATGTTTAACACTGTTGTGGTCTCCTAATAACATATATAAAAGAGCCAGCAAGTGCTAAACAGGTTAGCAACATACTAGAAACATGCTAGCAAACACTTAGCTAAGTGATAAAGCATGCTATTACTGCAATTAAATAGGAATTTGCTGTAACTCAGGCATGGAACGTCCAATCTGCCCCAAACTTCACATGTTTGATAAGAATCATGGCCTGAACGCATGCCTATGCTCAAATTCAGTTATAGTAATAGCGCCACCTACTGGCAACAGGAAGTGACATGTTTAACACGTTGATGCCGTTCTAGCAACATGTTAAAAATGCCATTGAGTTCTAAACATGCTAGAAACATATTAAAACATGCTAGCAATACTTAGCTAAGTGCTAAAGCATGCTAATTCAATGAAACAGGACTTTGTTGTTACTCAAGAAGGCAATGTACAATCTACCCCAAACGTCACACGTTTGATAAGAGTTATCTCTTGAACACATGTCCATGCTCATATTTAGTTATAGTCATAGCGCCACCTGCTGGCAACAGGAAGTGACGTTTAACACTGTTCTTGACTCCTAATAACATATACAAAAATGCCAGTAGGTGCTAAACATCCTACCAACATACTAGAGACATGCTAAAACATAATAGCAAACACTTAGCTAAGTGCTAAAGAATGATATTACTGCAATTAAATATGAATTTGCTGTAACTCAGGCATGGAATGTCCAATCTGCCCCAAACTTCACACTTTTGATAAGCGTTCTGTCCTGAACACATGACCATGCTTATATTCAGTTACAGTCATAGCGCCACCTGCTGGCAACAGGAAGTGACATGTTTAACACTGTTGTGGACTCCTAATAACATATAAAAAAGTGCCAGCAAGTGTTAAACATGCTAACAACATACTAGAAACATGCTAAAACATGCTAGCAAACTCTTAGCCAAGTGCTAAAGCATGCTATTATTGCAATTAAATAGGAATTTGCTGTAACTCAGGCATGGAATGTCCAATCTGCCCCAAACTTCACACTTTTGATAAGAGTCATGGCCTGAACACATCTACATGAGAATGTTCAGTTATAGTAATAGCGCCACCAACTGGCAACAGGAAGTGACATGTTTAACACGTTGATGCCGTTCTAGCAACATGTTAAAACATGCTAACAATGCTTAGCTAAGTTCTAAAGAATGCTAATTCAATGAAACATGACTTTGTTGTTACTCAAGAAGGCAATGTCCAATTTGCACCAAACTTCACATGTTTGATAAGAGTTCTGTCCTGAACACACATCCATGCTCATATTCAGTTATAGTCATAACGCCACCTACTGGCAACAGAAACTGACATGGTTAACACAGTAATGCAGTACTAACCACATAATTATTGTGTACTAAGCATGCTAGAAACAAACTGAACATGCTAGCAACACTTAGCTGAGTCATGAAGCATGCTATTATCACCATTATACAAAACATTTTGTAACTGACTTTGACATACTCTTACTATATATACCTCCTTAAATGTACATTTCCCAACCATGCTCTGCCTTCCTAAAGCCACCGAGTGTTGATGGCACGGGTGCGAGGGCCCTTTCATCGCTGCTTGCAGCTTTAATTATTATTATTATTATTATTCTCCGCATTGAATTGCATTTTTGAGGGCCTAAACATGCGCGAAAACTCACGAAACTTTGCACACGCGTCAGAACTGGCGAAAATTTACATCTGATATAGGTTTCAGAATTGGACGGGGCAAAATGGCTCGATAGCGCCACCTATAAAAGTTCAACGGAGTGCGCCTCCCGCAACGTTCAACGTACGTGCACGAAATTCGGTACATACGTGTAATGACCTAATACCTACAAAAAAGTCTCTTGGAGCATAGCCCTAAACACAACAGGAAGTCAGCCATTTTGAACTTCCTCTCAGATTTTTGTGCAGTTTTTGCCATTTTCAGGCCTCGTACTTTAACGAACTCCTCCTACAGTTTTAATCTGATCATCTTCAAATTTGGTGAGTGTAATCTTAAGGCCTTTGCGACGTTAAATTGCGAAGATCTTGAGTTTTCGTCGAAGGGCGGGTCCTCGGCGGCCTTACAAATTTCGATGTTTCGCCATGAAACAGGAAGTTGCTGTAACTCAGGCATGGAATGTCCAATCTGCCCCAAACTTCACACGTTTGATAAGAGTTCTGTCCTGAACACATGACCATGCTCATATTCAGTTATAGTCATAGCGCCACCTGCTGGCAACAGGAAGTGACATGTTTAACACTGTTATGGACTCCTAATAACATATAAAAAAGTGCCAGCAAGTGCTAAACATGCTAACAACATACTAGAAGCATGCTAAAACATGCTAGCAAACTCTTAGCTAAGTGCTAAAGCATGCTATTATTGCAATTAAATAGGAATTTGCTGTAACTCAGGCATGGAATGTCCAATCTGCCCCAAACTTCACACTTTTGATAAGCGTTCTGTCCTGAACACATCTACATGAGAATATTCAGTTATAGTAATAGCGCCACCTACTGGCAACAGGAAGTGTCATGTTTAACACGTTGATGCCATTCTAGCAACATGTTAAAAATGCCATTGAGGTCTAAACATGCTAGAAACATGTTAAAACATGCTAGCTAATGTTAAAACATGCTAGCAATACTTAGCTAAGTGGTAAAGCATGCTAATTCAATGAAACAGGATGTTGTTGTTACTCAAGAAGGCAATGTCCAATATGCGCCAAACTTCACACTTTTAATAAACGTTCTGTCCTGAACACATGACCATGCTCATATTCAGTTACAGTCATAGTGCCACCTGCTGGCAACAGGAAGTGACATGTTAAACACTGTTGTGGACATATAAAAACATATAAAAAAAGTGCCAGCAAGTGCTAAACATGCTAACAACATACTAGAAACATGCTAGCAAACACTTAGCTAAGTGCTAAAGCATGCTATTGCTGCAATTAAATAGGAATTTGCTGTAACACAGGCATGGAATGTCCAATCTGCCCCAAACTTCACACGTTTGATAAGAGTCATGGCCTGAACACATCTACATGAGAATATTCAGTTATAGTAATAGCGCCACCTGCTGTCAACAGGAAGTGACATGTTTAACACTGTTGTGGTCTCCTAATAACATATATAAAAGAGCCAGCAAGTGCTAAACAGGTTAGCAACATACTAGAAACATGCTAGCAAACACTTAGCTAAGTGATAAAGCATGCTATTACTGCAATTAAATAGGAATTTGCTGTAACTCAGGCATGGAACGTCCAATCTGCCCCAAACTTCACATGTTTGATAAGAATCATGGCCTGAACGCATGCCTATGCTCAAATTCAGTTATAGTAATAGCGCCACCTACTGGCAACAGGAAGTGACATGTTTAACACGTTGATGCCGTTCTAGCAACATGTTAAAAATGCCATTGAGTTCTAAACATGCTAGAAACATATTAAAACATGCTAGCAATACTTAGCTAAGTGCTAAAGCATGCTAATTCAATGAAACAGGACTTTGTTGTTACTCAAGAAGGCAATGTACAATCTACCCCAAACGTCACACGTTTGATAAGAGTTATCTCTTGAACACATGTCCATGCTCATATTTAGTTATAGTCATAGCGCCACCTGCTGGCAACAGGAAGTGACGTTTAACACTGTTCTTGACTCCTAATAAC
The DNA here is from genome assembly GCF_949319135.1 of Squalius cephalus. Taxonomy (NCBI): domain Eukaryota; kingdom Metazoa; phylum Chordata; class Actinopteri; order Cypriniformes; family Leuciscidae; genus Squalius; species Squalius cephalus. Next base: position 28,319,449 of record NC_137136.1, on the reverse strand, counting down.
ATATAAAAAAATGCCAGTAGGTGCTAAACATCCTACCAACATACTAGAGACATGCTAAAACATAATAGCAAACACTTAGCTAAGTGCTAAAGAATGATATTACTGCAATTAAATATGAATTTGCTGTAACTCAGGCATGGAATGTCCAATCTGCCCCAAACTTCACACTTTTGATAAGCGTTCTGTCCTGAACACATGACCATGCTTATATTCAGTTACAGTCATAGCGCCACCTGCTGGCAACAGGAAGTGACATGTTTAACACTGTTGTGGACTCCTAATAACATATAAAAAAGTGCCAGCAAGTGTTAAACATGCTAACAACATACTAGAAACATGCTAAAACATGCTAGCAAACTCTTAGCCAAGTGCTAAAGCATGCTATTATTGCAATTAAATAGGAATTTGCTGTAACTCAGGCATGGAATGTCCAATCTGCCCCAAACTTCACACTTTTGATAAGAGTCATGGCCTGAACACATCTACATGAGAATGTTCAGTTATAGTAATAGCGCCACCAACTGGCAACAGGAAGTGACATGTTTAACACGTTGATGCCGTTCTAGCAACATGTTAAAACATGCTAACAATGCTTAGCTAAGTTCTAAAGAATGCTAATTCAATGAAACATGACTTTGTTGTTACTCAAGAAGGCAATGTCCAATTTGCACCAAACTTCACATGTTTGATAAGAGTTCTGTCCTGAACACACATCCATGCTCATATTCAGTTATAGTCATAACGCCACCTACTGGCAACAGAAACTGACATGGTTAACACAGTAATGCAGTACTAACCACATAATTATTGTGTACTAAGCATGCTAGAAACAGACTGAACATGCTAGCAACACTTAGCTGAGTCATGAAGCATGCTATTATCACCATTATACAAAACATTTTGTAACTGACTTTGACATACTCTTACTATATATACCTCCTTAAATGTACATTTCCCAACCATGCTCTGCCTTCCTAAAGCCACCGAGTGTTGATGGCACGGGTGCGAGGGCCCTTTCATCGCTGCTTGCAGCTTTAATTATTATTATTCTTCTTCTTCTTCTCCGCATTGAATTGCATTTTTGAGGGCCTAAACATGCGCGAAAACTCACGAAACTTTGCACACGCGTCAGAACTGGCGAAAATTTACATCTGATATAGGTTTCAGAATTGGACGGGGCAAAACGGCTCGATAGCGCCACCTATAAAAGTTCAATGGAGTGCGCCTCCCGCAACGTTCCACGTACGTGCACGAAATTCGGTACATACATGTAATGACCTAATACCTACAAAAAAGTCTCTTGGAGCATAGCCCTAAACACAACAGGAAGTCAGCCATTTTGAACTTCCTCTCAGATTTTTGTGCAGTTTTTGCCATTTTCAGGCCTCGTACTTTAACGAACTCCTCCTACAGTTTTAATCTGATCATCTTCAAATTTGGTGAGTGTAATCTTAAGGCCTTTGCGACGTTAAATTGCGAAGATCTTGAGTTTTCGTCGAAGGGCGGGTCCTCGGCGGCCTGACAAATTTCGATGTTTCGCCATGAAACAGGAAGTTGCTGTAACTCAGGCATGGAATGTCCAATCTGCCCCAAACTTCACACGTTTGATAAGAGTTCTGTCCTGAACACATGACCATGCTCATATTCAGTTATAGTCATAGCGCCACCTGCTGGCAACAGGAAGTGACATGTTTAACACTGTTATGGACTCCTAATAACATATAAAAAAGTGCCAGCAAGTGCTAAACATGCTAACAACATACTAGAAGCATGCTAAAACATGCTAGCAAACTCTTAGCTAAGTGCTAAAGCATGCTATTATTGCAATTAAATAGGAATTTGCTGTAACTCAGGCATGGAATGTCCAATCTGCCCCAAACTTCACACTTTTGATAAGCGTTCTGTCCTGAACACATCTACATGAGAATATTCAGTTATAGTAATAGCGCCACCTACTGGTAACAGGAAGTGTCATGTTTAACACGTTGATGCCATTCTAGCAACATGTTAAAAATGCCATTGACTTCTAAACATGCTAGAAACATGTTAAAACATGCTAGCAATACTTAGCTAAGTGCTAAAGCATGCTAATTCAATGAAACAGGATGTTGTTGTTACTCAAGAAGGCAATGTCCAATCTGCGCCAAACTTCACACTTTTAATAAACGTTCTGTCCTGAACACATGACCATGCTCATATTCAGTTACAGTCATAGTGCCACCTGCTGGCAACAGGAAGTGACATGTTAAACACTGTTGTGGACATATAAAAACATATAAAAAAGTGCCAGCAAGTGCTAAACATGCTAACAACATACTAGAAACATGCTAAAACATGCTAGCAAACACTTAGCTAAGTGCTAAAGCATGCTATTGCTGCAATTAAATAGGAATTTGCTGTAACACAGGCATGGAATGTCCAATCTGCCCCAAACTTCACACGTTTGATAAGAGTCATGGCCTGAACACATCTACATGAGAATATTCAGTTATAGTAATAGCGCCACCTGCTGTCAACAGGAAGTGACATGTTTAACACTGTTGTGGTCTCCTAATTACATATAAAAAAGAGCCAGCAAGTGCTAAACAGGTTAGCAACATACTAGAAACATGCTAGCAAACACTTAGCTAAGTGCTAAAGCATGCTATTACTGCAATTAAATAGGAATTTGCTGTAACTCAGGCATGGAATGTCCAATCTGCCCCAAACTTCACACGTTTGATAAGAATCATGGCCTGAACACATGTCTATGCTCAAATTCAGTTATAGTAATAGCGCCACCTACTGGCAACAGGAAGTGACATGTTTAACACGTTGATGCCGTTCTAGCAACATGTTAAAAATGCCATTGAGTTCTAAACATGCTAGAAACATATTAAAACATGCTAGCAATACTTAGCTAAGTGTTAAAGCATGCTAATTCAATGAAACAGGACTTTGTTGTTGCTCAAGAAGGCAATGTACAATCTACCCCAAACTTCACACGTTTGATAAGAGTTATCTCTTGAACACATGCCCATGCTCATATTTAGTTATAGTCATAGCGCCACCTGCTGGCAACAGGAAGTGACGTTTAACACTGTTCTTGACTCCTAATAACATATAAAAAAATGCCAGTAGGTGCTAAACATCCTACCAACATATTAGAGACATGCTAAAACATACTAGCATACACTTAGCTAAGTGCTAAAGAATGATATTACTGCAATTAAATATGAATTTGCTGTAACTCAGGCATGGAATGTCCAATCTGCCCCAAACTTCACACTTTTGATAAGCGTTCTGTCCTGAACACATGACCATGCTTATATTCAGTTACAGTCATAGTGCCACCTGCTGGCAACAGGAAGTGACATGTTTAACACTGTTATGGACTCCTGATAACATATAAAAAAGTGCCAGCAAGTGTTAAACATGCTAACAACATACTAGAAACATGCTAAAACATGCTAGCAAACTCTTAGCTAAGTGCTAAAGCATGCTATTATTGCAATTAAATAGGAATTTGCTGTAACTCAGGCATGGAATGTCCAATCTGCCCCAAACTTCACACTTTTGATAAGAGTCATGGCCTGAACACATCTACATGAGAATGTTCAGTTATAGTAATAGCGCCACCTACTGGCAACAGGAAGTGACGTTTAACACGTTGATGCCGTTCTAGCAACATGTTAAAAATGCCATTGAGTTCTAAACATGCTAGAAACATGTTAAAACATGCTAACAATGCTTAGCTAAGTGCTAAAGAATGCTAATTCAATGAAACATGACTTTGTTGTTACTCAAGAAGGCAATGTCCAATTTGCACCAAACTTCACACGTTTGATAAGAGTTCTGTCCTGAACACACATCCATGCTCATATTCAGTTATAGTCATAACGCCACCTACTGGCAACAGAAACTGACATGGTTAACACAGTAATGCAGTACTAACCACATAATTATTGTGTACTAAGCATGCTAGGAACAGACTAAACATGCTAGCAACACTTAGCTGAGTCATGAAGCATGCTATTATCACCATTATACAAAACATTTTGTAACTGACTTTGACATACTCTTACTATATATACCTCCTTAAATGTACATTTCCCAACCATGCTCTGTCTTCCTAAAGCCACCGAGTGTTGATGGCACGGGTGCGAGGGCCCTTTCATCGCTGCTTGCAGCTTTAATTATTATTATTATTATTATTATTATTTTTCTGTCAAACTTTCGAGCACTTTTGGGGCCTTTAACATGCTCGAAAACTCTTGAAATTTTGCACACAGGTCAGAACCTGCGGCCATCAGGGCCGGGCTGAAGCTGGTACCCGGGCGTGGCAGGGGGGCTCAACAGCGCCCCCTTGAACGGGGTCCGAAAACTTGGTCCATAAATCAGACACGCTTGCATGTAATAATATGAAACTCAATACACATATAGATCTCATCGGGCCAAACAACTTTCGTACTTTTACTTTTTACGCCAGCCCAACAGGAAGTCGGCTATTATGGGTTGTTTGGAAACGCATGCTGTGGAATTTAATGTACTCCTCCTAGGGAACTCATCCATTCGCCTCCAAACTCAGTCAGCATGAAGTCAAGACATTGAGGATGCTAAATTGCGGACGGATTTTTGATATCTCGAACGGTTTGGCCGTGGCGAGGACACGAATTTATGGCGAATAATGGAAACAGGAAGTGTGTTATAACTTCTGCATACATTAACTGATCTTGATTAAACTTCAGCAGTGTGTTCGTTGTAAGAGGCCGATCACATGGATATGACTATTGTGAGTCAAAGTTATAGCACCACCAACTGGCAGCAGGAAGTGTGTCACTTTCAAAATGCTTTGAAATCACCCTCTTATTTTTACCCGATTTGCTTCAAACTTTATGTGTATAATGTAGACACACGGCAGATGTAGACCTGTGAAAGATTTATTGATATCTTAAATACTGTTGCCATGGCAACGCATCAAACTTTAATATTCTTTTCAGATGCTTTTGAGACTCTTAACATACTTGAAATTGGATGAAACTCGACAGACACATCACATTTATTATCCAGTAGACATGTGCAAAGTTTCAGAAACGGGCGTGGTGAGGGGCTCAGTAGCGCCACCTTTAGTCAAAAATGGGAGCTTAGTTTTAAGTAGAGTCACAAAAATCGTTATGTATATTGTTCTCATCAAGCCGGACAACTTTCTAATTTATAGTCATAAGCTGTGACCAACAGGAAGTCAGATATTTTGGTTTGAATGTGATTTTTTGGAGTATTCTCTCCCTCTCTCTCTCTGCCTCTGCGTCTCTGTGTGTGTGAGGGGTGGGGGGATTTGTCTTTTGAGTGAGATTTGTTTAAAATTCCTGTTTTTCAAGGTTTCAGGGTCTTTTGGGGCCTTTAACGTGCTCGAAAACTCTTGAAACTTTGCACACAGGTCAGAACCCGCGGCCATCAGGGACGGGCTGAAGCTGGTACCCGGGCGTGGCAGGGGGGCTCAACAGCGCCCCCTGGAACGGGATCCGAACACTTGTCCATAAATCAAACACACTTGCATGTAATGATATGAAACTCGGTACACATATAGATCTCATCGGGCCGAACAACTTTCGTGCTCTAAATTTTATGCCAGCCCAACAGGAAGTCAGCAATTATGGGTTGTTTGGAGAACGCTTGCTGTGGAATTTGAAACACTTCTCCTAGGGAATTAATTAAATCGCCACCAAACTCGGTGTGCATGAAGTCAAGACATTGAGGATGCTAAATTGCGGACGGATTTTTGATATCTCAAACGGTTTGGCCGTGGCGAGGACACGAATTTATGGCGAGAAAAGAGAAACACGAAGTGTTATAACTTCTGCACACATTAACTGATCTTGATGAAACTTCAGCAGTGTGTTCGTGGTAAGAGGCCGATCAGATGGATGTGACTATTGTGAGTCAAAGTTATAGCGCCACCAACTGGCAGCAAGAAGTGTGTCACTTTCAAAATGTTTTTGACAAAAGTGGGGGGGTTAGTTTTACCCACAATTACAAAAATCAGTACGTATATTGGTCTCATTGAGCCGGACAACTTTCTAATTGACAGTTATTAGCTACGACCAACAGGGTGTCAGATATTTTGGTCTGAATATGGATTTTTTGTTAAATCAGCCTCTGAGTTTTTAGTTACTCCTCCTAAAAGGTTTATTTTGTTCCCACCAAACTTTTTCAACATGATAAAAATATATTAATGATGCTAAATTGTAAACGGATATTGAATATCTCAAACGGTTTTGCTATGGCGAGGGATTAAATTAATGTCAAAAAGGAAGCAGGAAACATCTCATAACTTCTAAAAATGTAATTATACACCATTTATTTTTATATAAAATTATACAAATATTAGAACTAAACCTATTTTATTCTGCTTTTGCAATTCAAGAAGTATGAAAAAGTTAAAAACAGGCTATTTAGTGCTATTTGGTTCAACAAAAAAGCAAACATAGGGCTATACTGCCCTCTTGTGTCCAAAAGGATATCAAAATAGTATATAAAACGTTTTACTAGGTAGGCCTATTGCATTTAAATATAAATTTATTAGGTATATGACTGTGAGGATATTTTCCCATCGGTTAATCGACGTGTGACACGAGCGGGTGCTTTTAAATCGCTAATATAAAAGTGAAAGTAAAAAACGGACGTCCGCACGGACATTGATAATGGTGCACGTTGGAAAAAATGATACTTTTAAACATAACACTAAACTGCCATTAGGTGTCGCCAGGCGACCATCTTAATGAGCGAGTCATTGATTCATTCGTTCAAACGATTCGTTCCAATGACTGAGTCATTCATGATTGAGACAGATGTTTATGGATTGACCATTGAATCTTTAAGTCAACCGATTCGTTTCAAAATGCTGAATCATTCAGTAATGAGAAAACAAGTTGCTGTGAGATGCGCAATGGTTCTGCTGTGATCTTTGTTTAACTATTTTTGCTGCTGAAACAGAACAAAAACAGTCAATATTGCATCTAAAATGTAAGTGACTTAATTGTAACTGTTTATTAACCTGTTGTATGAAATCAATGTCACAGTTTCAATCGTGATTGTATTCAGGAAATAGTTGCCTACTCGTCAAGTGAGGTTGCTTAACTCTATCATATGTTATAAAATATATAAAAACTCCATATTTGTAATTTTTATAGTCAGTATGTTGTTAACTGGTTTGCTTTTTTGTGTGCTGCGCTCATTTGTTTACAATTCTCCTGGAGAAGCAGCATGAGCCTCAGCAGTGCAACCTTGTTACCATTGATCAGTAATACATTCATTTTTAACTGCTGATTGCAACTTAAAATGAATGTAATGAAATTAGAATAATCTCTCGTTTTAGTGACTCCCAAGTTATTTTTTTGTTATTGACATTCTAATCAGGCTATACTCTGGTCGGGCAAGTAAAATTCTCTTTCAGGTAGGCCTATTGTATTTATATATAAATATATTAGGGACTGTGATAAAATTTTCCCACCGGTTAATCGACGTGTGACACCGCTGAGGGCTTTTAAATCGCTAACTATAGTATACTATATACTAGTAAAATACAGACGTCCGCACAGACATTGATAATGGTGCGGAGTAGAGCGAGCATTTTCAATGTATTCCTATGGATGTAGGAATTAACTAAAACATTTTATTTATGTTTTTGTGTCCACTGTTCAACCGCAACCGCGTCACACACACACACACATTCCAGAATTGCAATCTTGACATCGCAGCCTGTTCATTATAGCCCTAATACAATATAATAATAAAAATAGTCAACCTAACATAAACGAATTACACTGCTCTGTTTAAATAGTCAGTAGTACAATTTGTACCATTCACAGAAAGCAGAGCTCCACTGTGATGTTTCCAAGCACATTTTTGCGCGTGTGAAGAGGATGATTTTTTCCATCGATATTGGAACACGAGTGAAGTACAAAGCCTATAATAAAGAATAGTTTAGAATCCAAATACATCGCAAATATTGAAACATTTTGATGCTAATGAGAGGGTTACGTGAGACCTAAATATAGCTATATTATAATAATATATATAAATATAGCTGCGAGCAGCGATTACGGGCCAAAGCCGGTGGCACCGCCACCCCGGTGCCTTTAGGTAACTAAAGGCACCAGGGTTGCGGTGCCACCGGCTTGGGCCCGTAATCGCTGCTCGCAGCTATATTTTATTATTATTATTCTTATTTTTCTGTCAACCTTTCGGGCACTTTTGGGGCCTTTAACATGCTCAAAAACTCTTGAAATTTTGCACACAGGTCAAAACCTGCGGCCATTAGGGCCGGGCTGAAGCTGGTACCCGGGCGTGGCAGGGGGGCTCAACAGCGCCCCCTTGAATGGGGTCCGAAAACTTGGTCCATAAATCAGACACGCTTGCATGTAATAATATGAAACTCAGTACACATATAGATCTCATCGGGCCGAACAACTTTCGTGCTCTAAGTTTTACACCAGCCCAACAGGAAGTCGGTTATTATACGTTGTTTGGAAAACGCATACAATGGAATGTGAAATACTCCTCCTAGGGAATTCATCCGATCGCCACCAAACTAGGTGTGAATGAAGTCAAGACATTGAGGATGCTAAATTGCGAACGGATTTTTGATATCTCGAACGGTTTGGCCGTGGCGAGGAAACGAATTTATGGCGAATAATGGGACACAGGAAGTGTGTTATAACTTCTGCATACATTAACTGATCTTGATTAAACTTCAGCAGTGTGTTCGTTGTAAGAGGCCGATCACATTGATGTGACTATTGTGAGTCAAAGTTATAGCGCCACCAACTGGCAGCAGGAAGTGTGTCCCTTTCAAAATGCTTTGAAATCACCCTCTTATTTTTACCCGATTTGCTTCAAACTTTATGTGTATAATGTAGACACACGGCAGATGTAGACCTGTGAAAGGATTTTTGATATCTTTAATACTGTTGCCATGGCAACGCTTCAAACTTTAATATTCTTTTTTTATGCTTTTGAGACTCTTAACATACTTGAAATTGGATGAAACTCGACAGACACATCACATTTATTAGCCCGTAGACATGTGCAAAGTTTCAGAAACGGGCGTGGTGAAATGGCTCAGTAGCGCCACCTTTAGTCTAAAGTGGGGGGGTTAGTTTTATCAACAGCAACAAAACTTGGTATGTGTATTGTTCTCATCAAGCCGGACAACTTTCTAATTTACATTAACGATCTCCGACCAACAGGAAGAGAGATATTTTGGTTTGAATGTGGATTTTCTGAAGAATTTTCTCTCCCTCTCTCTGTGTCTCTGTGTGTGTGAGGGGAGGGGGGATTTGACTATTGCTTTTATATTGTTAATCAAGGTTTCAGGGGCTTTTGGGGTCCTTAACGTGCTCAAAAACTCTTGAAACTTTGCACACAAGTCAGAACCCCTTCAGGGACGGGCTGAAGCTGGTACCCGGGCGTGGCAGGGGGGCTCAACAGCGCCCCCTTGAACGGGGTTCTAAAACTTGATCCATATATCAAACACGCTCGCATGAATTAATATGAAACTCGGTACACATATAGATCTCATCGGGCCGAACAACTTTACCCCCGTCAAGTTTTACGCCAGCCCAACAGGAAGTCGGCTATTATGGGTTGTTTGGAAAACGCTTGCTGTGGAATGTGAAATACTCCTCCTAGAAAATTCACCGTGTCCCCTTCAAACTCGGTGTGCATGTAGTCAAGACTTTGAGGATGCTAAATTGCGGACGGATTTTTGATATCTCGAACGGTTTGGCTGTGGCGAGGAATCGAATTTATGGCGAGAAAAGAGAAACACGGAAGTGGAATAACTTCTGCATACATTAACTGATCTTGATGAAACTTCAGCAGTGTGTTCGTGGTAAGAGGCCGATCAGATGGATGTAGCTATTGTGAGTCAAAGTTATAGCGCCACCAACTGGCAGCAGGAAGTGTGTCACTTTCAACATGCTTTTGACAAAAGTGGGGGGGTTAGTTTTAACTACAGTAAAGAAAAAATAGTTTGTATATTGTTCTCATCAAGCCGGACAACTTTCTAATTTACATTCAATAGCTCTGGCCATCAGGAAGTCAGATATTTTGGTCTGAATGTGAATTCTTTTTGCAAAATCAGCCTCTGAATTTTTAGCCACTCCTCTTAAACTATTTATTTTATTCGTACCAAACTTTTTCAACATGATGAAACTACATTAAATATGCTAAATTGTGAATGGATAATAAATATCTCAAACGGTTTTGCTATGGCGAGGGATTAAATAATGTCCAAAAAGGAAACAATAAAAATCTTCTAAAAATGTAATTATATACCATTTATTTCTATATAAAAGTATACAAATATCACAACTAAACCCATTTTATTCTGTTTTTGCAATTCAAGAAGAATGAAAAAGTTAAAACAGGCTATTTAGTGCTATTTGGTTCAACAAAAAAGCAAACATAGGGCTATACTGCCCTCTTGTGTCCAAAAGGACATCAAAATAGTATATAAAACTTTTTACCAGGTAGGCCAATATTGTATTTAAATATACATGTATTAGGTATGTGTCTGAGGATATTTTCCCACCGGTTAATCGACGTGTGACACGAGTGGGTGCTTTTAAATCGCTAATATAATAGTGTAAGAAAAATAATGATAATGTTGCACACACAAATCACACACATGTGGGAAAGAATGATGCTTTTAAACAACACTAAACCGCCATTAGGTGTCGCCAGGCATCCATCTTAATAAGCGAGTCATTGATTCATTCGTTCAAACGATTTGTTCGAATGAGTCGATCATGATTAAGACAGATGTTTATGGATTGATCATTCAATCTTTGAGTCAACCGATTCGTTAAAAATGCTGAATCGTTCAGTTATGAGAAAACACGTGATGCGTGATGGTTCTGCCGTGATCTTTGTTTAACTATTTTCGCTGCTGAAACAGAACAAAAACAGTCAACATTGCATCTAAAATGTAAGTGACTTAATTGTAACTGTTTATTAACCTGTTGTATGAAATCTAGGGGTGGGAGAAAAAATTTATTCTTAGATGCATCGCGATGCGGACGTGGACGATTCTGAATCGATTCACAAATGTCAAAAAATCGATTCTCTAAAAAAATATTTTTCTAATAACGCAATATTGACGGAAGGCAAAAGGCGGAACTCTAAGCGGACGTGCGTGCAGTCTGTGGCGCGCACATAACAGAGAAGTTTCTTCTGCTCACCAAGGCTGCATTTATTTGATTAAAAATACAAACAAAAACAGTAATATTGTAAAATATTATTCCAATTTAAAACAGCTGCTTTCTATTTTAATATATTTTAAACTGTTATTTATTCCTGTGATCAAAGCTGAGTTTTCAGCATCATTACTCCAGTAGTCACTGTCACATGATCCTTCAGAAATTATTCTAATATGATGATTGATACTCAAGAAACATTCATTATTATTTTAAATGTCGAAAACAGTTGTGTACAGTCTTTGATGAATAGAAAGTTCAAAAGAACAGCATTTATCTGAAATCTAAAGCTTTTGTAACGTTAAACACTACCGCTCAAAAGTTTTGGGTTAGTAATAATTAAAATTTTATTTTTTGGGGAAATAAATAAAATAAATCAGTACTTTTATTTATGAAGGATGAGTTAAACTGATCAACAGTTACAGTAAAGACATTTATAATGTTAAAAATATATATATTTGAAATATATGCTGTTCTTTTGAACTTTACATTCATCAAAGCATTTTGAAAAAAAAAAATCTGTACACAACTGTTTTCAACATTGAAAATAATAATGAATATTTATTGAGCATCAATCATCATATTAGTATGATTTCTGAAGGATCATGTGACACTGAAGACTGGAGTAATGATGCTGAAAACTCAACTTTGATCACAGAAATGAATTACTATGTAAAATATTTAAAAATTGAAAACAGCTGTTTTAAATTGGAATAATATTTCACAATATTACTGTTTTTGTTTGTATTTTTAATCAATAAATGCAGCCTTGGTGAGCAGAAGACACTTCTCCTAAAAACATTAAAAATCTTACTGACCCCAAACTTTTGAACGGTATATATATATATATATATATATATATATATATATGTTTGTATAATATATATATATATATATATATATATATATATACAGTCACCTAAAGGATTATTAGGAACACCTGTTCAATTTCTCATTAATGCAATTATCTAATCAACCAATCACATGGCAGTTGCTTCAATGCATTTAGGGGTGTGGTCCTGGTCAAGACAATCTCCTGAACTCCAAACTGAATGTCAGAATGGGAAAGAAAGGTGATTTAAGCAATTTTGAGCGTGGCATGGTTGTTGGTGCCAGACGGGCCGGTCTGAGTATTTCACAATCTGCTCAGTTACTGGGATTTTCACGCACAACCATTTCTAGGGTTTACAAAGAATGGTGTGAAAAGGGAAAAACATCCAGTATGCGGCAGTCCTGTGGGCGAAAATGCCTTGTTGATGCTAGAGGTCAGAGGAGAATGGGCCGACTGATTCAAGCTGATAGAAGAGCAACTTTGACTGAAATAACCACTCGTTACAACCGAGGTATGCAGCAAAGCATTTGTGAAGCCACAACATGCACAACCTTGAGGCGGATGGGCTACAACAGCAGAAGACCCCACCGGGTACCACTCATCTCCACTACAAATAGGAAAAAGAGGCTACAATTTGCACGAGCTCACCAAAATTGGACAGTTGAAGACTGGAAAAATGTTGCCTGGTCTGATGAGTCTCGATTTCTGTTGAGACATTCAGATGGTAGAGTCAGAATTTGGCGTAAACAGAATGAGAACATGGATCCATCATGCCTTGTTACCACTGTGCAGGCTGGTGGTTGTGGTGTAATGGTGTGGGGGATGTTTTCTTGGCACACTTTAGGCCCCTTAGTGCCAATTGGGCATCGTTTAAATGCCACGGCCTACCTGAGCATTGTTTCTGACCATGTCCATCCCTTTATGACCACCATGTACCCATCCTCTGATGGCTACTTCCAGCAGGATAATGCACCATGTCACAAAGCTCGAATCATTTCAAATTGGTTTCTTGAACATGACAATGTGTTCACTGTACTAAAATGGCCCCCACAGTCACCAGATCTCAACCCAATAGAGCATCTTTGGGATGTGGTGGAACGGGAGCTTCGTGCCCTGGATGTGCATCCCACAAATCTCCATCAACTGCAAGATGCTATCCTATCAATATGGGCCAACATTTCTAAAGAATGCTTTCAGCACCTTGTTGAATCAATGCCACGTAGAATTAAGGCAGTTCTGAAGGCGAAAGGGGGTCAAACACAGTATTAGTATGGTGTTCCTAATAATCCTTTAGGTGAGTGTATATATATATAAATATAGCTGCGAGCAGCGATGGAGGGCCAAAGCCGGCGGTACCGCCACCCCGGTGCCTTTAGGTAACTAAATACGGTAACTAAAAGCCGGGGTTGCGGTGCCACCGGCTTGGGCCCGTAATCGCTGCTCGCAGCTATATTTATTTTTATTAGGGCCCAAGCCCTGAAAGGGCGAAGGCCCTATTGTTTTCGGTAGGATTATTTATTATTATTATTATTATTATTATTATTATTTTTCTGTCAACCTTTCGGGCACTTTTGAGACCCTTAACATGCTCGAAAACTCTTGAAACTTTGCACACGGGTCAGAACCCGCGGCCATCAGGGCCGGGCTGAAGCTGGTACCCGGGCGTGGCAGGGGGGCTCGACAGCGCCCCCTTGAACGGGGTCCGAAAACTTGGTCCATAAATCAGACACGCTTGCATGTAATAATATGAAACTCGGTACACATATAGATCTCATCGCGCCGAACAACTTTCGTACTTTTACTTTTTACGCCAGCCCAACAGGAAGTCAGCTATTATGGGTTGTTTTGAAACGCATGCTGTGGAATTTAATGTACTCCTCCTAGAGAATTCATCCAATCGCCTCCAAACTCGGTCAGCATGAAGTCAAGACATTGAGGATGCTAAATTGCGGACGGATTTTTGATATCTCGAACGGTTTGGCCGTGGCAAGGAAACGAATTTATGGCGAATAAGGGACACAGGAAGTGTGTTATAACTTCAGCATACATTATCTGATCTTGATGAAACTTCAGCAGTGTGTCTGTTGTAAGAGGCCGAACACAAGGATGTGACTATTGTGAGTCAAAGTTATAGCGCCACCAACTGGCAGCAGGAAGTGTGTCACTTTCAAAATGCTTTGAAATCACTCTCTTATTTTTACCTGATTTGCTTCAAACTTTATGTGTATGATGTAGACACACGGCAGATGTAGACCTGTGAAAGGATTATTGATATCTTAGATACTGTTGCCATGGCAACGCATCAAACTTTAATATTCTTTTTTGATGCTTTTGAGACTCTTAACATACTTGAAATTGCATGAAACTCGACAGACACATCACACTTATTATCCAGTAGACATGGGCAAAGTTTCAGAAACGGGCGTGGTGAGGGGCTCAGTAGCGCCACCTTTAGTCAAAAATGGGGGCTTAGTTTTACCTAGAATCACAAAACTTGGTATGTATATTGTTCTTATCGAGCCGGACAACTTTCTAATTTACACTTATTAGCTCAAAGCAACAGAAAGTCAGATATTTTGGTTTGAATGTGATTTTTTTGAGAATTTTCTCTCTCTCTCTGTCTCTGAGTGTGTGAGGGGTGGGGGTGATTTGTCAGTTGAGTGAGATTTTCTTTTTCATTTTTATTTCAGGGTTTCTGGGGCTTTTGGGTCCCTAAACGTGCTCGAAAACTCTTGAAACTTTGCACACAGGTCAGAACCCGCGGCCATCAGGGCGGGGCTGAATCTGGTAGCCGGGCGTGGCAGGGGGGGCTCAACAGCGCCCCCTTGAACGGGGTTCTAAAACTTGGTCCATATATCAAACACGCTTGCATGAATTAATTTGAAACTCGGTACACATATAGATCTCATCGGGCCGAACAACTTTCGTGCTCTAAGTTTTACGCCAGCCCAACAGGAAGTCGGCTATTTAGGGTTGTTTTGAAACGCTTGCTGTGGAATTGAATGTACTCCTCCTAGGAAATACATCGATTCGCCTCCAAACTCGGTCAGCGTGAAGTCAAGACATTGAGGATGCTAAATTGCGGACGGATTTTTGATATCTCGAACGGTTTGGCTGTGGCGAGGAAACGAATTAATGGCGAGAAAAGAGAAACACGAAGTGTTATAACTAATGCATACATTAACTGATCTTGATGAAACTTCAGCAGTTTGTTCATGGTAAGAGGCCGATCAGATGGATGTAACTATTGTGTGTCAAAGTTAAAGCGCCACCAACTGGCAGCAGGAAATGTGTCACTTTCAAAATGCTTTTGACAAAAGTGGGGGGGGTCGTTTTACCTACAGTAGCACAACTCAGTACGTATGTTGATCTCATCGACCCGGACAACTTTCTAATTTAAAGTCATTAGCTCCGACCATCAGGAAGTCAGATATTTTGGTTTGAATGTGGATTTTTTGCAAAATCAGCCTCCAAAAGGCACTAAAAGCCTCAAATCTTCTAAAAATTTAATTTTATACCATTTATTTCTATATAAAAGTATACAAATATCACAACTAAACCCATTTTATTCTGATTTTAAAAAGAATTTTATTCTAATTTTATTCTAAATTTTAAAACAGTAAAGTAAAAAAAAAATTCAAGTCATACATAGGGCTATACTGCCCTCTTGTGTCCAAAAGGACATCAAAATAATATATAAAACTTTTTACCAGCTAGGCCAATAATGTATTTAAATATACATTTATTAGGTATGTGTCTGAGGATTTTCCCACCGGTTAATCGACGTGTGTGACACGAGCGGGTGCTTTTAAATCGCTAATATAAAAGTGAAAGAAAAATACGGACGTCCGCACGGACATTTATAATGGTGCACACACAAATCACACACACGTTGGAAAGAATTATGCTTTTAAACAACACTAAACCGCCATTAGATGTCGCCAAGTGACCGTCTTAATGAGCGAGTCATTGATTCATTCGTTCAAACGATTCGTAATCCATAAACATATACAGATCCATAAACATGGATCCATAAACATCCAATCCATAAACATAAACAGATGTTTATGGATTGATCATTCAATCTTTGAGTCAACCAATTCGTTCAAAATGCTGAATCATTCAGTTATGAGAAAACACGTTCCTGTGAGATGCGTTCTTCTGTGATCTTTGTTTAACTATTTTCGCTGCTGAAACAGAACAAAAACAGTCAATATTGTATCTAAAATGTAAATGACTTCATTTTAACTGTTAATATCCTGTTGTATGAAATCAATGTCACAGTTTCAATTGTGATTGTATTCAGGAAAAGTTAGGTACGGAGAGCGAGCGATTTCAACGAAATCAGAACTAAACCCATTTTATTCTTTTATTATTATTATTATTCAATTTAAGAATTATGTTTGAGTTTAAAAAAAGCCAGAATGTTTTAGTCCAAAAAATAAATAAATCATGCCATGGATTGCTTGAAATTAAATTTTTTTATTATATTTATTTTTTCGTTTTGGCTTTGTTTATAGTTTATTTTTTATTTTTTATTCTTGTTCCGTTCTGAATATCATTACATTTAAAGGATTTGTTGTGGAATATTTTGAGTGTATCATAAAATCAGAATATTCTCTCGATTTAGTGATCCCCTACTTATTATTTTATTTTATTTTTTTCTTTGTTCTAATCAGGTCAGGCAAGTAAAATTATCTGTGTCTTGTCCCTTAAATTTATTTATATATATATATGTATGTGTGTGTGTGTGTGTGTATATATATATATATATATATATATATATATATATATATATGTATATATATATATATATATATATATATATATATATATATGTATGTATGTGTGTGTGTGTGTGTGTGTATATATATATATAAATATAAATATAGCTGCGAGCAGCGATGGAGGGCCAAAGCCGGCGGTACCGCCACCCTGGCACCAGGATTGCGGTGCCACCGGCTTGGGCCCGTAATCGCTGCTCGCAGCTATATTTATTATTATTATTATTTTTCTGTCAACCTTTCGGGCACTTTTGGGGCCTTTAACATGCTCGAAAACTCTTGAAATTTTGCACACAGGTCAGAACCTGCGGCCATCAGGGCCGGGCTGAAGCTGGTACCCGGGCGTGGCAGGGGGGCTCAACAGGGCCCCTTTGAACGGGGTCCGAAAACTTGGTCCATAAATCAGACACGCTTGCATGTAATAATATGAAACTCAATACACATATAGATCTCATCGGGCCAAACAACTTTCATACTTTTACTTTTTACGCCAGCCCAACAGGAAGTCGGCTATTATGGGTTGTTTGGAAACGCATGCTGTGGAATTTAATGTACTCCTCCTAGGGAACTCATCCATTCGCCTCCAAACTCAGTCAGCATGAAGTCAAGACATTGAGGATGCTAAATTGCGGACGGATTTTTGATATCTCGAACGGTTTGGCCGTGGCGAGGACACGAATTTATGGCGAATAATGGAAACAGGAAGTGTGTTATAACTTCTGCATACATTAACTGATCTTGATTAAACTTCAGCAGTGTGTTCGTTGTAAGAGGCCGATCACATGGATGTGACTATTGTGAGTCAAAGTTATAGCGCCACCACCTGGCAGCAGGAAGTGTGTCACTTTCAAAATGCTTTGAAATCACCCTCTTATTTTTACCCGATTTGCTTCAAACTTTATGTGTATAATGTAGACACACGGCAGATGTAGACCTGTGAAAGGTTTATTGATATCTTAAATACTGTTGCCGTGGCAACGCATCAAACTTTAATATTCTTTTCAGATGCTTTTGAGACTCTTAACATACTTGAAATTGGATGAAACTCGACAGACACATCACATTTATTATCCAGTAGACATGTGCAAAGTTTCAGAAAGGGGCGTGGTGAGGGGCTCAGTAGTGCCACCTTTAGTCAAAAATGGGAGCTTAGTTTTAAGTAGAGTCACAAAAATCGTTATGTATATTGTTCTCATCAAGCCGGACAACTTTCTAATTTATAGTCATAAGCTGTGACCAACAGGAAGTGAGATATTTTGGTTTGAATGTGATTTTTTGGAGAATTCTCTCCCTCTCTCTCTCTGCCTCTGCGTCTCTGTGTGTGTGAGGGGTGGGGGGATTTGTCTTTTGAGTGAGATTTGTTTAAAATTCCTGTTTTTCAAGGTTTCAGGGTCTTTTGGGGCCTTTAACGTGCTCGAAAACTCTTGAAACTT